>NW_019174368.1:262616-263572 GCF_002260705.1 Seriola dumerili
AAAAAAGTCATAGTATAGTAAGGCATAAAAACGTCAAAAAAAGTCATAGTATAGTAAGGCATAATATCATCAAAAAAAGTCATAGTATAGTAAGGCATGAAAAGTCATTGTACAGTTAAGCAAAAACACATCAAAAAAGTCATAGTATAGTAAGGCATAAAAACGTCAAAAAAAGTCATAGTATAGTAAGGCATAATATCATCAAAAAAAGTAATTGTATAGTAAGGCATGAAAAGTCATAGTACAGTAAGGCAAAAAAACATCAAAAAAGTCATAGTATAGTAAGGCATGAAAAGTCACAGTATAGTAAGGCATTAAAACGTCAAAAAAAGTCATTGTATAGTAAGGCATGAAAACGTCAAAAAAAGTCATAGTATAGTAAGGCAAAAAACGTAATAGTATAATAAGGCATAAAAATGTCAAAAAAGTCATAGTATAGTAAGGCATAAAAACGTCAAAAAAAGTCATAGTATAGTAAGGCATGAAAAGTCACAGTATAGTAAGGCATTAAAACGTCAAAACAAAGTATAGTATAGTAAGGCATTAAAACGTCAAAAAAAAGTCATAGTATAGTAAGGCATGAAATCGTAAAAAAAAACATAGTATAGTAAGACAAAAAAAGTCATTGTATAGTAAGGCAAAAAACGTCAAAAAAGTCATAGTATAGTAAGGCATGAAAACGTCAAAAAAAAGTCATAGTATAGTAAGGCATGAAAAGTCATAGTATAGTAAGGCATTAAAATGTCAAAAAAAGTCACAGTATAGTAAGGCATAAAATCGTAAAAAAAGGCATAGTATAGTAAGACAAAAAAAGTCATAGTATAGTAAGGCAAAAAACGTAATAGTATAATAAGGCATAAAAATATAAAAAAAAAGTCATAGTATAGTAAGGCATAAAAACGTCAAAAAAGTCATAGTATAGTAAGGCATGAAAAGTCATAGTATAAGTAATCGTA
>NW_019174368.1:263664-264733 GCF_002260705.1 Seriola dumerili
AAAAAAGTCATAGTATAGTAAGGCATGAAAAGTCATAGTATAGTAAGGCATTAAAACGTCAAAAAAAAAATCATAGTATAATAAGGCATAAAATTGTCAAAAAAAGTCATAGTATAGTAAGGCATAAAAACGTCAAAAAAAGTCATAGTATAGTAAGGCATAATATCATCAAAAAAAGTAATTGTATAGTAAGGCATGAAAAGTCATAGTACAGTAAGGCAAAAAAACATCAAAAAAGTCATAGTATAGTAAGGCATGAAAAGTCATAGTATAGTAAGGCATTAAAATGTCAAAAAAAGTCATAGTATAGTAGGCTTGAATAAAATGTCATCGTCGCATAATATCATCAAAAAAAGTCATTGTATAGTAAGGCATGAAAAGTCATAGTACAGTAAGGCAAAAAAACGTCAAAAAAAGTCATAGTATAGTAGGCTTGAAAATGTCAAAAAAAAGTCATAGTATAGTAAGGCATAAAAACGTCAAAAAAAGTCATAGTATAGTAAGGCATAAAAACGTCAAAAAAAGTCATAGTATAGTAAGGCATGAAAAGTCATAGTACAGTAAGGCAAAAAAACATCAAAAAAGTCATAGTATAGTAAGGCATAAAAACGTCAAAAAAAGTCATAGTACAGTAAGGCATGAAAAGTCATAGTATAGTAAGGCATTAAAATGTCAAAAAAAAATCATAGTATAATAAGGCATAAAATTGTCAAAAAAAGTCATAGTATAGTAAGGCATGAAAAGTCATAGTATAGTAAGGCATTAAAACGTAAAAAAAGTCATAGTATAATAAGGCACAAAAATGTCAAAAAAGTCATAGTATAGTAAGACATAAAAACGTCAAAAAAGTCATAGTATAGTAAGGCATGAAAAGTCATAGTATAGTAAGGCATTAAAACGTCAAAAAAAAAATCATAGTATAATAAGGCATAAAATTGTCAAAAAAAGTCATAGTATAGTAAGGCATAAAAACGTCATAGTATAGTAAGGCATAAAAACATCAAAAAAAGTAATAGTATAATAAGGCATAAAATTGTCAAAAAAAGTCATAGTATAGTAAGGCATGAAA
>NW_019174368.1:264758-279856 GCF_002260705.1 Seriola dumerili
TCAAAAAAGTCATAGTATAGTAAGGCATAAAAACGTCAAAAAAAGTCATAGTATAGTAAGGCAAAAAACGTAATAGTATAATAAGGCACAAAAATGTCAAAAAAGTCATAGTATAGTAAGACATAAAAACGTCAAAAAAGTCATAGTATAGTAAGGCATGAAAAGTCATAGTATAGTAAGGCATTAAAATGTCAAAAAAAAGTCATAGTATAGTAAGGCATTAAATCGTAAAAAAAGGCATAGTATAGTAAGACAAATAAAGTCATTGTATTGTAAGGCAAAAATGCCATAGTATAATAAGGTATAAAAATGTCAAAAAAAATCATAGTATAGTAAGGCATAAAAACGTCAAAAAAAGTCATAGTATAGTAAGGCATAAAAACGTCAAAAAAAGTCATAGTATAGTAAGNTCATTGTATAGTAAGGCAAAAAAGCCATAGTATAATAAGGTATAAAAATGTCAAAAAAAGTCATAGTATAGTAAGGCATAAAAACGTCAAAAAAAGTCATAGGATAGTAGGCTTGAAAATGTCAAAAATAAGTCATAGTATAGTAAGGCATAAAAACGTCAAAAAAAGTCATAGTATAGTAAGGCATAATATCATCAAAAAAAGTCATTGTATAGTAAGGCATGAAAAGTCATAGTACAGTAAGGCAAAAAAAGTCAAAAAAAGTCATAGTATAGTAAGGCATAAAAACGTCAAAAAAGTCATAGTATAGTAAGGCATGAAAAGTCATTGTACAGTTAAGTAAAAAAACATCAAAAAAGTCATAGTATAGTTAGGCATTAAAACGTCAAAAATAGTAATAGTATAGTAAGGCATGAAAAGTCATAGTATAGTAAGGCATGAAAAGTCACAGTATAGTAAGGCATGAAAAGTCACAGTATAGTAAGGCATGAAAAGTCACAGTATAGTAAGGCATGAAAAGTCACAGTATAGTAAGGCATGAAAAGTCACAGTATAGTAAGGCATGAAAAGTCACAGTATAGTAAGGCATGAAAAGTCACAGTATAGTAAGGCATGAAAAGTCACAGTATAGTAAGGCATGAAAAGTCACAGTATAGTAAGGCATGAAAAGTCACAGTATAGTAAGGCATGAAAAGTCATAGTATAGTAAGGCATAAAAACGACAAAAAAGTCATAGTATAGGAAGGCATGAAAACGTCAAAAACAGTAGGGAGAGCCACTTCTTCCGCCAGATGTCTTTATGCATTATTTGATAGAGCTAGTAGGGGTGGATTGCCTTTTCTGTTCTGAACACATTTTTTCCTTTTTTTGTTAGACAGGGAGCTTAGTTGATGTACTTTGGTTTTGGTTATCTTTAGGCAATTTATGTTTTTTCAGGCAGACTTCTTTTGTTTGTTATTTTGGCCTGTGTCCACCCTGAAGTTATAATTTGCTAATTTTTCAAAATAAAGACGTTGATAAATTTAATACTTCGTTTTTGTGGCTACTTGGGATTCGGGTAAGATGTGGTATTCATGTTGTGTCCTGGCCACATAAAAACGTCATATGGCATAAAAAAGTTAGAAATCCACACAGAATTGTTATAGTGTAATAAGGCCAAAAAAAAGAAAAAAAAAGGCATAGTATAGTAAGGCATAAAAACAAAAACAAAAAATGTTAAAGTATACTAAGGCAAAATATGTCATAGTATAAAAATGTCAAAAAATGTTGTAGTAATAGTAAGGCATAACAACATCATATTATTGTTATGCATAAAAACATCATAGTGGGATTTTTCGATAGAAATTAAAGTCATACTTTGAAATATCCACCATTTTATGTTTACTCCTGCTAGCAAACTGACTGCTAGCCTACAGAAGACAGAGGCCAGGGTTAGCTTGCTAGTTAACACTACCTACCATGGTTAAATAACATGAATTGACATTTTTCTGGTGACATTAGGTACCACTCAAATACTGGTAGGGGCAATTCTGTCCACCCAAATGTCCATACTGTCCATATGCAAATCTTTGCCTATGATTTTAGTCCTGATTCAGTTGAGCAGCGTCCAGTTTAAAACTGTTCTCTGGAAAGTTCAAAATGTGCATCTGTCTTTGATGCTGTTGTATTAACGCATTCCTCTGTTTTTCTGGCATTTTTAAAGATAATTTTCTGATGAATAAATAAGACAACATGTTGAATTGCTGGAAGACGTGACATCTCTTACTGATGAGGCAGACAATAAATTGCCGACTCATTCTGTCGTAGCATGAGATTAATGTAGAGTTTGCAAACTTCAAACCTTTAAGGAATACTGTTGTTGCTAGTTGCTAAACTAACCAAGCAGTCTGCTAGCTAGAGAGTTATCTTATGCATTTACTGGGAGTGAGACAGTCAGTGAATTGCTTTATTGAGTTTCCAGACAAAGTTTAACAACAGGCCCACTTAAAAAAAACAACAACAAAGAAACAGATCATTAGGATCAACGTCACAACATTACAGTGAGACTAATAAAAAAGGGCTTCAATAAAATGTCCACAAACCCTGAAATGAAACTGAGTGTGAAGAATCACAAGAGTCACCTTCCCTTTTTAAGGTCTTGCAACACAATTCATCAACAGGAAATCAGGACAAGAAGAAAACAAAATGGACTGAAAGGTTCGAAAAAGGGACAAGTATAATCATCAATAATAGTCACAGTAATAGATTGCTCGAATAGCGTGTATTGCACATGTGTACACATATATGCACTTTTATATACATGTGAGTCAGAAAGAATTAAACACATGTTGTCTTGTCGCAACAGGAAAGAATCTGGATAAAACGACAGCACGGACAGAGAATAATCAGGAATGTGCTTGTGATCAGTTCCAACAAAAATCTGCGTTTTCAAATTGTTCAGTCGCAATCTGGACGAGAGAAAGGTCTCCCCTCGAGAACGGAGGGAGGTAAAACAGAGAGAAGGTGACGATCGCACTGATACTGAACCTCCTCTGTCCCACTCAAGAGTCCAAAAATAACCACCCCGACCCCCCATAACCAATCACAGCAGGACACTACAGTTACACCACAGTATCAAACATATCAAGAAATATACAGTATTAACTCATGTAGCAAAATAGTCTGAGAGTGTGTGAAAATGTGCGTTTCACCTTAGTGTGGGTGGTAGCAACAGTAAAGCTGTGTAGTCTCTGGACTGGGGAGGTGCCCTGACAACACGAACCATCAGACTGTGTCAACACTATTCATATTGTATGGTTAGAGTTTAAAATGTACATGGAGACTCCAGTGGTGCAGATGGTTTTCTAGGTGTCCCCTCCTTTCAGTAGGACTCAGGACCAGAGCCCACATGGCCCATGATGACCCCTCTGAACTTTGTGTCAGAACAAACCGACCATAACTGGGCACTGAAACAGCCTCTTAAAGCTTCAGTCCACAATCTGTGCTTACATGCATCCTCTGGTAGCAGTACAAGACCAAGCAGCAACCACCATGACTCAAAGGATCGTTCTGATTTGTCACAGGTTGAGTCTTGTTTTTGTAGCACTCACCAAAATAATGCCGAAATCTCAGAAAACAGCAAAATCACTACTATGAAAGGTTTGGGTATGTTTGAAATGAACTAATTCCTACCACGTTGTTGAGCACAGCAGAAGGTTTATAAGTAACTCATCGTTTAGATGGGTACACACTTCTGGACAAACTTTCCTCAAAGGCATTTATTGTGTTGCACTTGGTTGTGCACACGAAAAGTGACAAAAGTACTTGAAGGCGCTCGGAAAAAATTCAGATCTTACCTACGTTCTCACCTCCACACACCCGGACAGTGCATGAAGTCATCAATCTAACAAGGATTTACCATTTGTTTCTTGTGTTTGTTCTGTTCTTTGACCATATAGTATTTGCTGTATGGTTGATACTTTGTGTGCAGTAAAACCCTTTAATAGTTTTTATGATTGTTGTTGCTGTAATATTATCTGAAGCCATTTTCTGCCACTCAAATGACCTTTATTTCATTATTTCAATTGTGATTTAAATCTGGTTCCAATATAATTGTAACTAAATTGAAATACTTAATCATTTTACTATATTTTCCATTTATTTTGATAATTGTACGCATCACTTAAAATTCCAGGAGACTGATTTTTATGAGACAATGTGAATCCAAGGGCCTAAGAGACTGGGGCAGTAGCTCACTTTGCCTGCTTGGTGACTCAGCTTTACCCAAGAGGTCACAAGGTCAATCTAAGTGTTGGTGATGACAGAAAAGATGATAAAAACTTAGCAAAATAAAAATCTGCAAAACAGTAAGTATTTTTTCTAACTTCTCTTTAATCTTTGCTTCTTATTGTGAAATACTGGATGGTTTCAGATAATATCGGTTAATGCACATCCATCCGTCTGCTACTGTTTGATATTAACATCTGGTGGCACTTATTCTCCAGTAGGAAGCCAGTAAAACATTGTGGACAAAGGCATAATGAAATTATGTTATTAAAGCAGCACTATACAAACCTCAAACAAATGAAAGGAAAATGTGATAGGTGAGGAAGGTTACTCCTCATCGCTTCACACAGACCTGAAGTTTTAGTCTGCCACTAGTTTTGGACGACTGAGTCACATTCATGTATATCGTCACTAAATCTGTTTCTATTGAACCTTGTCGACTATCTTTTCCACCTCACCTCAACATTTCAGCAATATTTAGAAAATACACAAAAAATACTTTCACAAAAATTCAACCTCCAAAATGTCGTAAGTAGATGTCGCTTCTCTTTAAACTCAGAAAAGCTACAAATCTAAGGAGTGCCCACAAAATATCAACCATTATCCCTCATTGCATACAAAAGCTGTGCACAGCTGTGGTGAGTATGTAGTCTAATTTGAACTGGGAAGCTGTAACAGCTTAATAAACAAGAATTCACCCTTGAATTCGCACTTTCTCTAATGGCCACTAGATGGTGCCCAAGTAACACGGAAAATCCTAATTTTTCATCTAAAAATACAACGAAATTCATTACTTTGTGGTGGTGATTAAAATATAAATTGTTGGGGAAATATTAAGGCATTTTTAAGTTGTACATTAAATGCTTAATTGACAGGCTCGACAGCTGCGGTAGTTGCTGCTTGCTCGTCCCACCACCAGCTGTTTGTTTTGAACTCAGCTGTCAACGCCCTGCAATGCTCCCTTCATCCTGTCTTAGACCTCTCTCTTACCAACCCGTTGTCTGTAACCCTGCTGCAGGTTTAATGGACAAACTGGCCTTAGTGTTTATGAAAGTACAAAAAGACTACACTGAACCATTTGGAAACACAGCCCAAGCAATCAATCAATCAATCAATCAATCAATCAATCAATCTGCTGATCAATCACTACTGTCCATCCATTCCACCAGACGGATATTACACTCAAGCAGCACTCAACCACATGTTTAAAAGCTAGAGAGCTCCATGGATGATTTAGGTTGTGATGCTGTCTGCTGTGTTGCTATGACAACGATGAAGCCGCATATTGTAGTCTCTCTTTCTCCCTGTCTGTTGCTGTCATCCTGTCATTGTTGTATTGCTTTGAACAGATGAGACCCAGAGGTAGCAGTGTCAGCTACAACACCTGCTACACCGCAGGGGGTCCTCGGAAATGGGTGCTTAGTGAGGTTGAAGATTGTGTCCGGTAGAGATAGCTTACTGACGTCACACAGTAGTGTTTCTGTAGATGTGGATAATTAGTGGTCCACTTCTTCTGAGGCTTTGTGTCCACTGGGCATCTTCAGTGAGCAGAGAACCTGCTTATACCTCCAGTCTCTGATGCAATTCGTCAGATTGTGAAAAGTGAAAAACTGTGCTTTAAGGTAGCCCACCAAAAAAATTAAAGAAAATAAAATAAAAGCTAAATGCTCTGAAGAAGGAAGCTGGAGGTTGGAGGTGGCACTCAAAACCCACTGAAAAGTCAGCAGTGCCTAGTCACACAGCCTTCTATATACAATGCTAACCCACTGTCATTAGCATGTTAGAGCCATGGTACAAAGTTGAAATATTTTTGTGAGATTGAACAAACCATTTAAAACTCTTCCAGGTTCTAATAAAGACAGATTAACTGAAGAGGTTTGTAAGGGAATTCAAACATTTGTTAGAAAAGTCTGTTTTCATTGTCCCAATTTTACCTACTGAGCTGTAGCTTTTCAAAATGGGTTTTGTTTAAATTGTTGGGTGTAGCATTAACGTTTATGTTAGTGGCACCAGAGCAATTTTTCAAAGAGTAGCCTATTGTTAACTTATGATTAATACTGATTTATTTTTTTGACCTCGTGTAAGCAATGCTGGTGTGAGGATTATTACATATAAAACAATTATGCAGTCCAGTATTGCCATCTTTCCTAACTCAGATATTTCAGTCACAGAGTGGTTCATCAGCCCTGATCCAGGAACAGCATACTCTGATGATCTGTTATAGCAAGAGCGCTGAGACTATGAATTCATCGGATGGTGGGCAATCTTCTCAGCAACTTCTCCATTAAAGAGAAAAAACCGCAGTCAGATCTTTGTTTTGCATTTTACATATAATCACATAGATTCTTGTTGTGTGTTGTGCTTATATAAGGGGTTTTTCAAACAAGCTCGCTTGTATGTGTTTCCTTAGGGTTAAGAGGCCAGTAAAGCTAAATTTTGTTGCCCCCTGTGATGAAAAAAGCTAAGACTTATTATTTTGTTTGCTTTCCATAGGAACACTTGCTGGTATCTGGATTCCAGATACCAGTCAGTTACCGTGGCAACTTAATCTGAACTGACCCGCTTGCTGGAAGGTTTTTTTTCAACGAACCCTGAGTTTCCCTTTGTCTCCTCCCCTCCTGCCTCTACATTTCCTCATTCGTACAGTCGTGCATATCTGAGCGCATTAAATTTTTATTGGGAGAAGATGATCAATAACCTAGTTTGATATTAGTTTGTTAACTAAGGGCTATCTTTATCAACATGATCGTGTTTATGATCAATCAATTCTTTAAACAGCTATTCCTTTTAATTCGAGTCGGCTAAATGATGAATGAGTGGTATATCCTGAATAAAAAGCAGTGTTAACTTTTTTCTAATCCAACTCACTGCTGCTGCTGTGTTTAAAGATAGCCTCAATGTACATAATATATCATAACATATCACCTTTTAAGTTGATCTGCCAAACTTGTTAACAAACAGTTCCTTATTTACACGTATGACTGTTAAGGAGCAACATGATGAGTGCATGTCTAATATTCACTCTCTTTCAGATTTGTTTTTGGTCTCTGCCTCTTTGGCTGCTAAATGCTCCACTAACGCTAATGGCTAACTGCAGATTCAGCACTGTGAGCGACCCTCTTCAGGTTGTCGTATTCTTTAAAATTGTCATTTGATGCATTGTTACTGTAAAAATATCAATCACAGCTGCTTTGAATTAATAACCATCATCATCAAGGGAATTAACATTGCCTAATGTTAGCTTTTCACAGTTTCCTGGACCTTCATGGACCTTGAGGCCGCTGGTTGCATTCTGAGCACCCTGTGACTTCCTGCTCCATCTTTGATTTTACATGGTTGTATTGAGTTTAATGGAGGAGTTGCCTTCCCATCTTATACTGACGACCATCCAATGAGTTCATATTTTAAACATTCTTGTTCTCAAGTTCTATGTGCTGCTCAGTGACTAAAGTGTCTCGAGTTACAGGAGCTAGCAATCCAGAACCGTGATATGTGGTACAATGTTTAGGGCTAATGAATATCATAAGCCACGGAGGGGCGAGCTTACTCCCTGTTGGACTACAAAAATGCACCATCACTGGACCAACCTATTTACTCAGTCATGACCTTTGACCATAATGACCCCTGTGCTGTTTGCTTGTGGAGGGCAGCGCGGCCTGGTCCTGCCCGAGGAACTGGAGTTCGCTATTCACCTCCCACAACTGCAACAACAACAACAACCACCACCACAACAACAACATCCAGCCATCCTCAACATCTGTAAAACAAACAGGTGGCGGCCCAATGATATCAGTGCTTCCTTCCTGTCAAACAGCTAAACCTTTAAAACATCAACTCTTCAAATAGAATATATTCATAAATCCAATCTGATTGGATAAATCACTGTTTACATAAATATATATAGGTGTGTGTGTATGTAATATGTATGTATACAGTATGTATGTAATATGAAATATATGTGTGTGTCTGTGTGTGTCTGTGTGTGTATATATGTGTGTGTATAATATTATTTTTGCTTTTTTATACAAAAAGAGAAAGTATTTTGTAATTTATACATATATGTATGTACAGATATAGAAAAGTGACCACAATGAGTCTGCTGTGATGTAACCGTGGGCAACAGGACAGGACAGTATTTACACCAAACAGGTAATATTACAATTTAAAAAAAAAAAAAAGAAAAGGGACGTGGTGGTCATTGTGGTGTTTCAAAAACGTGCCACAATTCCCTGTACAGAGGAAGGGGGCGGGGCTCTGGTCACATGACTCTCAACTAAAACGAGTGAAAGAGAGAGAGAGTGCTGACAGCGAGGTGATACAGTTCAATTAATTACATGTGTAAAATGTTGAATACTGCTGAAACAGAGCTGATCCTGAGACACGTTCACCAGATTCCATAAAAGTCTGATTGAATATTATTATTGATATTACTATTAATATTCAATTGAGATTTTTACTGGATATTTCTAGTGTGTAATGATGGCTTTGGAGGCTTTTCTTCCCTCAAAAAAAAAAAATCAAAGTCCATTGGGAATACCTGACATGAATGTTGTCAGGTTTGAAAGAGAATACAGATTTAATACATTTCTGAATAATAATTATATCAACTCTCATGATTCTCTCTCCCTGTCTCTCTCAAGGTTGCTAAATAGTGAGATAAGAACAAATTAAGGCATCCAGATGAAGAAACAAAGACCCAAAAATGAACTGACAGACTGAAACAACAGCAGTATTTGTGTGTGTGTGTGTGTGTGTGTGTGTGTGTGTGTGTGTGTGTGTGTGTGTTTCTTCAGTCCTGATTGGCTGGTTGGTTTTGCTGAGGTGCTGCGGCGGTGGTGTTCTGTGGTTTCTGGTTTGATGGTTTTGTTTTTGTGGACATAAAAAGGCACCTAGTTCCTCCTCCTCCTTTGCTCATTTAAAAATCGGTTATTCCTCCTCCACCCCCTTGTTCGCTCAGCCCGTCTCTCCGGCGCACCGACAGACTCGCAAGAAGACAAGTCGTCCGCTTGGGAGTCTGACATTTTGTTGGGATTCAGATGCAGGTTTTCCAAAGTCATCGTCCCTCACTGGAAACAGAGGAGTTGGGATGAAATAAAAAGACAAAAGAATGATTGAAGGGTGGAGGGGAGTAATTCAGTGGTGCTGTGTACAGGTGGTATACAGTATATAGGTTACAAGAGGTGTATCCTTGCTGACGCTCCCCTCCTCTGGTTTCCATGGAGATGCTAACAAGTCGTCTGCTCCTCCTTGGGCTGATGAACCACTAGAAAATAGACGTGTCAAAAGTTTTTCACAGCCTGTCCTTCTCCTGCCTCGATAATGTTCTCCTCAGGCAAATCGGAGCTCTCCTCAACGGCACAGTTCCGCCTTGTGTGCGTGCACCGACACCAACTCCATGGAGGAAGAAGAAAAGGAAGAGGAAGAGGAGGTGCTAGAAGGAGGTGAATGTGGAGTTTTTTGTGTGCTTCTTGTTTAAGTTCCTCCTACAATACAGGCTCTTCTTCCATTGGCTCCTCTGTGGACCTGTGGGCAGTTCAAAATCAAACATCACATTTAAGAGCACTTATCAAATTTTGCAAAATTACCCTAAAAGGATACAGTCTGTTTAAAGTGGCTATTTGTAAGTTTTTTCTTTGACGAGACTGGTTAGTTGGTTAGCATGCTAACTTCAGTAGAAGAAAAGACATGATGAAGAAAAGAGTTAACATTGGCGTTGCTTGCCATCGCTGGAGACAGCTGATGCTGAACTCACACCGTTTCTTTTTCTAGCTCTTAATGCTAACGTTGGTAGCACTAGCACAACTTACTGCTTGTGGGCTTGTACTGCACTTTTATACTCAGTGGATCTCTGCTTAGTCTGCTTCATAATGTTATGATGATGTGATGTAATGTAATTCTGGTAATGTTATCAGAAAGTCACCACAGTTGCTCTGCTGACCTGCTGGTTTCTGAGTTGTCAGGAACAGAGCCCGGCTGCTCAACATCAACACTCAGGGAGGCCATGGCGCTGACTGTGTCTGCCTCGTCCTTCTCCGATTGGCCCTTAGCACCAAGGGGGCAATCCAATAACGAGTGGCCGCTTGTCTGAGACAAACTCTGGAGACAAGACCAGTGTTTACCTGGAGGGACAGAGAGAGACATACACATGGACTGAGGATGGAGACATGCTGCACACCTTACTGTACATATTTACTCTGTGTGTGTGTGTGTGTGTGTGTGTGTGTGTGTGTGTGTGTGTGTGTGTGTGTGTGTGTGTGTCTTACTCTGGATCTCTATTACTCTCTCCAGTGAGGCGCAGGCTTTTGGACATGGCTTCTCCTGAGGCCACTGAAATACAGAGTCACACTGAGAGAGACAGAGAGAGTGTGTTAACAGAAATGTATGAAATAAACAGATTCAAATACATCTCCCACAAACACATTTATCACCCTGTATATCACTGACTGCTGGCTTCTTTGCCAGCTTTTTTCATCTGCTGTGTTTGAAGGAATAGTTCAAAGACTTAACATACAATTACAGATGGACTATTAATAACTTAATATCATGCATCATCACACTGATAAGTTAGGTATCAGTTCTCTCTCGCTCTCAGAGTTTATGCTATCTGTTTGACCATAACATTGCACCAGATCATCTTTTTGACACGACATCTGCAGTGGATGTGGTGGTGTCAGGTCACATGACCTCCTCATAAATAGGATGCTGTGCACAGTAACAGCATCCTGCACTTGTCTGCTGAGAAACTGTTCTAGCACATAGCCACCACCATAAAACCACAAACTATGAATTTCATATATCAGTGTATGTACAGATAAAAGAAATCACATGCAAAGTATCAACTAGTGAACAATTTTTACACTTTAAAAAGAGTAGGTGTTTCACCCTGCTTCTTTAGCTTTATGCTAAGCTAAGCTAACCACACCCCGTCTTCAGCTCTAAGAAGTGAAGAGTGGTAAGGAAAAGAAAAATATTTCCCAAAATGTTGAACTATTCCTTTAAAATTCAAATGGATATTTCCTAATGTTGCACTGGGCAGTTATGAAAGCGCTTCATGTCACTTCAAATCACCACTTGTGTTTCTGGTCATGTTATACTTCCATATTGTTCTTTGGGATGGTGGATGACACCTCAGGTTTGAAAGTGTGAATAGTTTGTGTGAAATTAAAACATGAATAATTATCGATGATAATGTGACTCCGCGTCTCACCGCGTCTCCCAGAAGCGCAGAGACACAGGCCTCTGATGCGTCACAGATGGCAGTGAGGTCATGACCGCCCTCCAGCGCCATAACAACCCGCCCACCTGCCAGTCCCATCAGCAGCTGCGTTAGCTGACCAAAGCCTGTCCACACACACACACACACACACACGCACACACACGCACTCACACACACACACACACACACACACACACACACACACACACACACACACACACATACACACACACACACACACACACAGAGACACACCAGTCACAGTTAAAGAAACAATAATTACAACCTTATTCACAATCATGTAATTGAAACTGCAATTAGAAAGTTCCCCTGTCTGGTCACCACGGTAACCAGCATGGTACTCACACTTGGCAGAGACATTGTAGCCTCCCAGAGGAGACTGATGACCCTCAACTGCATCAAAGCCTGCAGACACCAGGACCACATCTGGGCTGAACTGCTGGGCGATGGGCATCACCACGCTCCTACACACACACACACACACACACACACACACAACACACACACACACACACACACACACACACACACACACACACACACACACACACACACACACACAGAGTCGACATTTGAAAACATGTTGCTTCCTTAAGGTGTTTTCATACTTAACACAGAGCTCCTAACTTTGACCACAGGGAAAACTTTGTACACAATATTTATTCTCCATAAACAGTCAAAGCACCGAAGGTACCAATCAAGTGCACAGAGATTATTCCTGCAGATTCTCTATTTTTTACTATTTTACATTGAGAGATGACCATCATTTTCAATGATGCTGAGGTTACACAAGCAGAAAGAAAACGAACCAAACAAAAAAATCAGAAATACAAAAGTCCAATATGTACCTCAGTCTGCACTGCTTGGAGCACAGCATGTCTATTTGTGTCTTTATTGATGAGGTACACACACACTTGGTAATAGTGTCACCATTTGATAATAATAACTATCATATTAATAATAATGTTTACCTAAAGGCAGTAAGGTACTCCACATCACCCATAGGGGGCTCCACTCCTCCGGTCCAAGCTATGTTCACATTAAAACCAACACCGGCACCTGATCCCACCTGCACAGAGGGACACAGAGAGATGACATAATTGTAATTATTCTTGTGCGTATGTGTGTGTGTGTGTGTGTGTGTGTGTGTGTGTGTGTGTGTGTGCGCGTGTGCAAGTTGGCCATAAATATAAATATAATAATAATAATAAATGTAATGGAAAATATGGAAAATATGAAACAAACACCAATATTTTTACTTAGACTTTGGTTGTATTAGTTGGTTAATGGTAGCATGCAGTGACAGATCAAGTCACTAGATGGCGCACATGTGACATCACAGCAGCCACATCACTTAATTCAATGTCAAAAAGCTTAATAAATTATTAATTATTGGAAATAAGCACATGAATTAGTTTTTACTTTTTAAAGTATATTTTTTTGGGCTTTTATGCCTTTAATGGACAGCAACAGTGGAGAGTGACAGGAAACGGGGAGGCAGAGAGAGGGGGAAATGACATGCAGTGAAGGCCGTCCGATGCGGGATTCGCGAACCGGGGCCGACTGCAAGCGAGGACTGTAGCCTCTACACATGGGGCGCCTGCTTAAACCACTACGCTACACGACGCCCTAGTTTTTACTTTTGAAGACTTTTAATATTACTTAATAATTAATTAATTAATTAAGTCAGTTGAAAGTGTTCGTTCCTAATGAGCACTGCAGTACACACTCTCTACAATAAATTCCTCCTGATCCTGTTTTTTATCCAATACAAGTAGATGGTTGTAAACAGGGTGCAGGAGACTTTGCACTAAAACCAATAAAATACAAGCTCATCTGGTCCAGTCCAGTACATGGCAAGCATTTAAGCATTAAGCAGAAAAGCAGAATTGAGCCAAAATACAAGACAACATCTTAATCTGTTTATGAAAAACAGGAATATGAATGTACAGCCAGCATTTATGTTGAATTTAGATGTTTAAATTTAAATCTTTTTTTTTTTTCTCTCCAAAGGTAGTTTTGTTTTCTAGAGGATCTTTCTGCTTCATGAGAAAAGACACAGATGAAGTCAGCAGCCAAGCTGAGCTGTTGGATGTTTACACATACAGGAAGGATGCACACTTGTGTGAACAAAGAAGAAGAAACACACAAAGACAAATAGGTGAAACGTGATGCAGAGGAGGATTATCAACGGGAGAAGGGGAAGCAGCACTCAAAGCACATTTTCACACTGTTTCACTACTCGACAGTTGGTGGTGGAACGCCCAAGAAATGGAGCAATGCACCAGTAAAAGGAGGAAAGAACTCATAGTCGATTTAGAGAATCCATGTTTTAAAAAATCTGTTTTTAATAATGTTTGATGAGGAGGAAATGCATTTGTCAGGCAATAAAGGATTACACGCAGTGCGTTTTTGGTTAGTAAGACATGCTGAATCTAAGCATTCCTGTAGATACACATTTTAAACACACTGACGGTAAGGTCACCACTGCTCAGGTTTTTAATGAATTTCAGTCTCATGTCCACTGTGTATTCACACATTCCAGTGTTTTTTTTCTAATATAAGACTTTACTGATACCCTGGGGAAAAATGCACCATACAGCTACGGTGTAGATGTCTCCAGTGGTGCACAATGATGACAGGAACACTAGTGTTGTAGTTAATACATCAGAAAGTGAGACGACTCTGGTTCAACTATTCCTGAATTCCTCACTTCTACTTTGTGTGTGGTGTGTGGTGTATGTGTGTGTTGGTGTGTGTGTGTGTGTGTGTGTGGTGTGTGTGTGTACCTCTTCAGGAGCTCCACTGCCAGGAAAGAAGTTTCCATTATCGTACCGATGGAGAGAGATGTAGAGGACGTTGGGGTCACTGTAGAAGGCCTGCTGGGTGCCGTTGCCATGGTGAATGTCCTGCAGTGCCAGGTCACAGTGCCATCAGAGAGAAGGTCAGTGGGATATTATGATACAGACACACTGAACACACACAGTCTGTCAACATTTTATCCAGATTAGTCCTGCTTGCCTGCATAAAGGCTGGTCAGAATTTTTAGCTCTTAAAATTAAGTTTGAATGAATATGAATGAATAAAAATTGAAGGCAGCGTGGTTGAGGATATGAATCATTTGGCGGTAAATTACACTTTGTAGATCGAAATGACTAATTTTTCTAGCCTACAGAGTTTTAAAGGTCCCATATTACATTTTTCCTGTGTTTTTATTTGAAGTGTTGATCCATAAGAAATATATTTGTGGTGTTAATAACAAAAACCACTCCATCTACTTTTACATCTTCTCTCTAAGGCTTGTCTCTGTTGCTCTAGTAAGAACAGGTCAGTGAGCCAATCAGAAGAGAAGAGGCTCTGAGCCTCTCTTCTGAGTGGCTGACATTTTTCTGAGTGATTTGAATTAAAATAAAACAGATTTCAGGTAAACACTCGGAGAAACTAAATCCTGCAAGGTTGGATAGTGGGTCCGGGTGGGGTATGGCTGAGGACAGTGACTGCTTTGTTGTGACATCACAAAGTTACAAAAATCCTGACAGCTCGTTTTAAGGCTCATTTTCTGACAGGCGTGTGTGCATTTCTCTGTGGACTGAAGCGCTTTGATACTTTCATATTATTAATATAGAACGTAGACCTGCTTTATAATCAGAAAAGACATGGAAATCTAGCTTTATACATGGCTTAAT
>NW_019174368.1:279881-519143 GCF_002260705.1 Seriola dumerili
TTGAAACAAACACCAATATTTTTAATTAGACTTAGTTGGTTAATGGTAGCATGCAGTGACAGATCAAGTCACTAGATGGCGCACATGTGACATCACAGCAGCCACATCACTTCAATGTCAATGTCAAAAAGCTTAATAAATTATTAATTATTGGAAATAAGCACATGAATTAGTTTTTACTTTTGAAGACTTTTAATATTACTTAATAATTAATTAATTAATTAAGTCAGTTGAAAGTGTTCGTTCCTAATGAGCACTGCAGTACACACTCTCTACAATAAATTCCTCCTGATCCTGTTTTTATCCAATACAAGTAGATGGTTGTAAACAGGGTGCAGGAGACTGTGCACTAAAACCAATAAAATAAACAAGCTCATCTGGTCCAGTCCAGTACATGGCAAGCATTTAAGCATTAAGCAGAAAAGCAGAATTGGACCAAATCAAGACAACATCTTAATCTGTTTATGAAAAACAGGAATATGAATGTACAGCCAGCATTTATGTTGAATTTAGATGTTTAAATTTAAATCTTTTTTTTTTTCTCTCCAAAGGTTGTTTTGTTTTCTAGAGGATCTTTCTGCTTCATGAGAAAAGACACAGATGAAGTCAGCAGCCAAGCTGAGCTGTTGGATGTTTACACATACAGGAAGGATGCACACTTGTGTGAACAAAGAAGAAGAAACACACAAAGACAAATAGGTGAAACGTGATGCAGAGGAGGATTATCAACGGGAGAAGGGGAAGCAGCACTCAAAGCACATTTTCACACTGTTTCACTACTCGACAGTTGGTGGTGGCAACGCCCCAAGAAATGGAGCAATGCACCAGTAAAAGGAGGAAAGAACTCATAGTCGATTTAGAGAATCCATGTTTTAAAAATCTGTTTTAATAATGTTTGATGAGGAGGGAAATGCATTTGTCAGGCAATAAGGATACACGCAGTGCGTTTTTGGTTAGTAAGACATGCTGAATCTAAGCATTCCTGTAGATACACATTTTAAACACACTGACGGTAAGGTCACCACTGCTCAGGTTTTTAATGAATTTCAGTCTCATGTCCACTGTGTATTCACACATTCCAGTGTTTTTTCTTCTAATATAAGACTTTACTGATACCCTGGGGAGAAAATGCACCATACAGCTACGGTGTAGATGTCTCCAGTGGGTGCACAATGATGACAGGAAACACTAGTGTTGTAGTTAAATACATCAGAAAGTGAGACGACTCTGGTTCAACTATTCCTGAATCCTCACCTCTACTTTGTGTGTGTGTGTGTGTGTGTGTGTACCTCTTCAGGAGCTCCACTGCCAGGAAAGAAGTTTCCATTATCGTACCGATGGAGAGAGATGTAGAGGACGTTGGGGTCACTGTAGAAGGCCTGCTGGGTGCCGTTGCCATGGTGAATGTCCTGCAGTGCCAGGTCACAGTGCCATCAGAGAGAAGGTCAGTGGGATATTATGATACAGACACACTGAACACACACAGTCTGCTCAACATTTTATCCAGATTAGTCCTGCTTGCCTGCATAAAGGCCTGGTCAGAATTTTCAGCTCTTAAAATTAAGTTTGAATGAATATGAATGAATAAAAATGAAGGCAGCGTGGTTGAGGATATGAATCATTTGGCCGGTAAATTACACTTTGTAGATCGAAATGACTAATTTTTCTAGCCTACAGAGTTTTAAAGGTCCCATGTTACATTTTTCCTGTGTTTTATTTGAAGTGTTGATCCATAAGAAAATATATTTGTGGTGTTAATAACCAAAAACCATCTCCATCTACTTTTACATCTTCTCTCTAAGGCTTGTCTCTGTTGCTCTAGTAAGAACAGGTCAGTGAGCCAATCAGAAGAGAAGAGGCTCTGAGCCTCTCTTCTGAGTGGCTGACATTTTTCTGAGTGATTGAATTAAAATAAAACAGATTTCAGGTAAACACTCGGAGAAACTAAATCCTGCAAGGTTGGATAGTGGGTCCGGGTGGGGTATGGCTGAGGACAGTGACTGCTTTGTTGTGACATCACAAAGTTACAAAAATCCTGACAGCTCGTTTTAAGGCTCAATTTCTGACAGGCTGTGTGCATTTCTCTGTGGACTAAGCGCTTTGATACTTTCATATTATTAATATAGAACGTAGACCTGCTTTATAATCAGAAAAGACATGGAAATCTAGCTTTATACAACTGGCTAATTTTATTATTTTATACATAGTGATTTTAATTTCACTATTTATGAGTAAATCTCTGTGTTCTTGCCAAATAAATATTGTCAATATTTTCTCATCAAATATCTGGTGACAATGCTGACAGATTGTGTGTGTGTGTGTGTGTGTGTGTGTGTGAGTGTATCAGTGCTTCTCACCCAATCCACAATGAGGATCTTGCCCACTCCCAGTTTCTGTTGCAGCAGCTTTGCAGTGATAGCTACTGAATTGAAGAAACAAAAGCCCCTGTTCACACACACACCCACACACAAACACACCCCCACACACACACACACCCACGCACACACACGCATACATACAAAAAAAGGGTACAAACTGTAAGTCAACATGAAGATGTGAAGTAGAGAAATATCTAGTTGTGTAACAGTAATGTTGTGGGTGAGCTTACATGGCAGTGGATTCCTCAGCGTGGTGACCTGGTGGACGCACCACTGCGAAGCCGTTCTGGTGCAAAAACAAACACAGTGTGAAGGACAGGTCTCACAAAAGTTTATGTTCAGTGTGTGTTTGTGTGTACACACTTGTGAATATCTCCGTGTGTTACCTTCAGCTCCCCTGCCGCCACTCTGAAGGCCAGCTCGATGACCGAGCCAACCGCCATGCGAACCGCTGCTGATGAGTGCATTTCATTCCACACTGTGTCACTGTCCACCTGCAGGGGGCAGCACAGAGCTCAGTCCAGGGTTTCAACTCTGAGAGATAAAACAGTATCAGATACTGACAGAAAGGTTGTCTCACCCCTATTCCTCCACAGGGAAGAACGGCGTACATCTTCTGGCTGATTGGACCTGAAACAACCAATCAGCAGAGGTTACAGGAACTGTATTGTGTGAGCATCAGGATGCATTACAGAGAAACCACAGAGTTCATATTAGCATGTACACACGTGCATAAAAAATACCTAGACAGACAGACAGACAGACAGACAGACAGACAGACAGACAGACAGACAGACAGACAGACAGACAGACAGACAGACAGACAGAGAGACAGAGAGACAGAGAGACAGAGAGACAGACAGAGAGACAGAGAGACAGACAGACAGACAGACAGACAGACAGACAGACAGACAGTTACCCAGCAGTTTCTTGTGGTCCAGTTTGTGTCGATTGAGCGGACTGGTTCCATAGAGCAGAGTGTGAAACTCTGAATGAACAGACTGGATCTCATCCAGAGACGCTTTACGCCCACGAATCCTCTGCTCACACACAGACAGAGACAGACTGAGTAAAGTTTTTGCATTTTTAATTTGCACATTAGAAAAAAAACAATAATACAAGGGATATTTAGCAATTGCCTGTTGTCATAAAAAAGCTTCTATACATGAGATGGAAAATCCAGAAATGATGCATTTACAGCAACTGATGATAATAAACTGCCATGAGGGCTTTAACCGCACACTTGGGAGGTGAACATAAGCAGTGTATAGCAATGCATGCTGGGATATCACACAACATTGTGGGTTTAAGGCTTAATGTTACAATTAGCCTTAGGGGTTTCTGGGGTTAGGGTAAGGGGCTTGGGTTGTCAACATATGTCCTCACAAAGATAGAGGTACAAATGTTTGGGTGTTTGAGTGTGTTTGTGTGTGTGTGTGTGTGTGTGTGTGTGTGTGTGTGTGTACCTCGCAGCGGCCCAGCAGGCCCGTCTCCTGCAGTCTGGACCAGATGCTCTGCACTCTCCCAGCATGCTCTGGGTGGATGTGAGCATTGCCACACACACACTGATGCTTCAACATCAGACTGTCATACACAAGCCCTGGAGTAACAGAGAGAGAGAGAGACAGAATAGCACCTCAAATAAAAGCTTTTACTCCAATAACAGCTGAAGTGTGGACTTTAAAAAGAAGTTGGGTAGAGATGGAGGACGCATAAAAAAATAGAGAAAAGAAAATTTCATTCCTGAGTATAACCCAGTCCCATCCAGTCCCCTGGCAACCTCCAAAGGACAACTGATACGGCTAATCAACAGAGGATGAAACATATTTATTCATATAATGATAAACTATCCAAATATTCACAGCTTTTATTACCCCAGCACAACAACAAATGTGTGTTAATGATCCTCCATGATGTTATTGTATTTTGTAGTAACAAATAAACTCCACAAGATGTCAGTAGCTCCAAGTGAAAGGTGTGTGATACATGCAGGACATTGAATTTACCACTGTACTTAAGGCAGACATAGTTTAATAAGACGTATATATGGCTAATGTGACTTGAAAATTAAGATCCCAACAATCAGATCCCTACATCCGGTCAGCTGGAAACTCAGCCTCATCAAACAGGATCATTCACACCCTTTTATTACTTCATACCTCCTGTCATACAGGTTGTTGGTTAAGACAAAAGCCTCATTAACAACTGCCACAAATAACATGCAGTTGAAGATTTGGACACTGTACATATTTTGCACTTTGCTACTTTAGCCTTAAATACCATATTCATCTTTTTACTCCATGTGCACTCTGTGGTTTTTACTTGTGAGACACAGCAACAACAAATTTATTTTGCAACAATCTCAGAAGCTTTTAAAGTGAAACAAATACAGGAAATGTTAAGTTAATATTTACAGAGAACAGCAACAACACAACAAAAAAAACATAAACAGGAAGTGATAACACATCACAATAATGAGGGATCTTAGTTGAACATGTTTAAATGTTATAAAACAGGAAACACAGCTTTAAAATTGATGGTATTTCATTCAGTTCACTTAGTTTGTCTGAACGGTCAGCCAACGGAGAGTCAGATCTCTGTTGCTAAGCAACAAGCATTGTAGCTTACAGTAGGTGGACTGACACCAGTGATGTCAAACTCTCATTCAGTCACAAACAGATGTGCACACACACACAAAAAAAATACTGACCAGTAGTAAAGAGGTGTTTGATGGGATTGACCGTGGTTGCAGGGGAGGACTGCGCTCTTCCCAGAGGTCTGTGGGGCAGGGAGGACTGGAATACACCCAACTGCTGCAAGGGCTGATGGGAAGGGTAAAGAGAGACAAGAGGAGGAGAGACAGTTAGGAGTCACAGCAGAGGGATGAATCAGAGAGCAGTCCCTTCTCTGCAGTGATGGAGTGTGTGTGTGTGTGTGTGCGTGCGTGTAGAATAGTTTAACACCAACAGTGCTCCCGTCTCTCTCCCTGTCATCACACCCACACACACAGTGTAATCATTATAATGATAAATATCATTCATAAAAATCAGTAAGAAAAGGTGCTTCATAGATTAAAACTGATGATGATTGATTGATTGATTGATTGATTGATTGATTCAACTGCTGCACTTTTCATAATGATGACAATGGCTATTTCCTGACACTTTGACTGACAGTCCTGATCACCAGCCTCCACAGTGGTGTATGTAGGTGTGTGTGTGTGTGTGTGTGTGTGTGTGTGTGTGTGTGTGTGTGTGTGTGTTTGTGTGTGGTTCCTTTATGTCTGTATATCTACAAGTGTGTGTGTTTTAGTGTCCACCCACACATGATGAGTCACTCAGTTTGCAGCAGGGAGCACAGCAACACTCCCCATATATAGACTCTACACAACATGTGTGGCTGCTGTGCTTTAATACCACACACACACACACATACACACACAGCAGTGAGTCCAGTGGTTGAGTCACCGGCTGGTGATGTCACTGCAACGTCAACAATTGTGTGTGTGAGGTGTGTCAAGTCTCTCTTAGGTTTCTCCAGATACCACAGCGTGTGCGTGTGTATGTGTGTGTGTGTGTGTGTGTGTGTGTGTGTGTGTATTCCCATTGTGAAAGTGGTCTCAGACTTTTGGACACCGCAGTATATACATATAAATGAAGAGATATAAATTTAATGTGCAATTTTATATTCGAATCCTGCCCTTTCCTGTTTCTGTAAAATGTCAAAGCTTCTTTCGTCTTCTGATGACTCATCCTGTGCTTGTGTGTTTCTATCCAGTTAAATAGGATCGCACATTTTAGACCGATCCATTCAAACCTCCCCTCGAATACGAGCTGCTTTTTCCACAAATCACAGTGAACTCAGGTCAGAGGTGTGTATTGGTTGCAAAGAGGCTGAAGAAAAAAGATCAATGAAAAAATCTTTAAAGTTTGTAGGTTCAGGCTAAAGGATAATATAAAGTCCTGACACACATAAACAAAGTCCGGCTGCTGCTGCAGTCTGAGACTCAGGTTTTGAATGACTTAATAACCTTTCTAGCTAATTTGTCTTTCCTATCTATCAGCGTGTCTTGTATTGCACCTCGTCTTGCTGAACAAGCAACTAAACAAGTATGTTTTAAAAGAATTTTTTTTTTTTAATGTGCAAGTCAATTAAAAGTGAAGTGTTGGTTTGTTTTTGGTTTAGTGCCTCAGCAGTCCACATCTGAGGTTCACACACAGTACAGCATCACTATCTAAACTACATGCACACTGCCAACTGGTCAGAGCATCACACTGCCAGGCATTAGGTCTTGTCTGTGATTGGGAAAATACACTTGTCAAATTTTGGTAAATTAGAAACATGAACTTGTCAGTGAGAGCAGAAAACAGAAATGTTATATATGAGCTCACTCACAAGGAGCAGCTCAGGATTTCTATGTGTGAAAACTAGTGTGCAAAGGTGAAAAACACCTGCAGCCGCCTCAGGTTTGGGCTGAAGTAACGGGCCGACTGTTAGCTGCGATGAGTCAGATAGCTAATTCATAGCAAACATCTGCAGCACAGCAAACAAAGTGAGAGAGAGAGGGAAAACAGGCAGGAGGTTGGCTGATGATGCAATTGTATGATTCATCCCTCTGTGGGATGATGCTGCGTAACCAGGGTCCTGAGTTTAAGACTAACTCTGGACCTTAAAGTGGTGATTCCCAACACTTTTCGTCTGACGTAGCCCCTCATCAGGGATCAGATGAGCTTGGGTGCCCTTTAATCGACCCAGCCATTATGCTCCAAATGTATTTAATCAAACTGATTTTAAAGTGGACGTTAAGTGACACTACAAAAGTGTTTCACTGTCATTATCATTTCAAATGTTTATTCATTACTTTACCTAACTATTCCAACCGGTTAAACATTTTTAACCTTTTATTTAACTACGTTCTTAGAATTATCTGCGTTTGACCTGCTCCAAAAAAAACACATTTACAAATTTGATAGGATTTTGATATTGCACATGCAAAATACTCCTGGCTGGGAATCATTGTCACGGAATATAAGTGGGTGTGGAGATACAGAGAAACGCTGTTGACAGTGTGACGTTCAGTCTTAACGTAGAAAAACACTGTTTTCACACAAACCTGCGAATAGCTCCCCCTCTCCTCTTCGTCGCCCTCCCTCAGCTGGATGACTTCTTCATCCTCTTCCTCTTCGTCCAGCTCACTCTCGGTACTCTCCCCTTTCACATGCATGCCCCCACGCTCATCCTCACCCTTCAAGTGCACACCAAGTCGCTCAGAGGAGGGTGTGCTGTCATCTGACCCCTCCTTCTGAAGTCTGATTAGGACAGAATTACAATAACGTTAAGATGTTTACATTTACATATACATAAAAAGATAAAGATGAAGATTAACCAATCATCAATACTGACAAATTGGTCATTAGAAATGCCACACCTGTGAGGGCCCACCCCTCCGTCATCTTCCTGCATGTCATTGGTCTCTGTTAGCTCCTCCTCTGTCTCCTCTGGGTGGGTGGGTGGTGGCCTTGGAAGATCAGTCCCCTTCGATAGCATCTATTCACACAAGGTAATGTTAGTATACGAAGGTGTGCACTTATAAATGTGCGTGTGTGTGTGTGTGTGTGTGTGTGTGTGTGTGTGTGTGTGTGTGTGTGAACATGTGAACCTTGTAGTGTTTTTCCAGGAAGTGCTGGTGTTGCTGTTGAACCACCAGCTGCTGAAGGGCCTGGGGGGACTGGGGCAAAGGTGCACTCTGGGTACGAGCCAGTGGGCGATGGCGAGGCAGCTTGTTGACTGCCCGCATGCCACTGGACACGCCTCTCTCTGCTGTAACCAATGGCGACTGGCTGTACATGGGGACTGAGTGGGTTGAGGGTAAAAGCAAAAAGACAATGAGTTTGACACGACACGTGAACACTGTCGTTATAATAGCAATGGACTTCAATGTACTGTACGGGTGTGTGTGTGTGTGTGTGTGTGTGTGTGTGTGTGTGTGTGTGTGTGTGTGTATGGGTATACCAGCTAGCATAGCCGTCTGTTGTCTGGCCTGCTCCAGTAGTAGTACATGTTGCAGTAACGAGGAATGGGCAGAGTGAGAGCTGGTCGTCTCGTCTCCACGTCGTGCAAAGAAACATTATCATATCTTTACAAGCTCCAAATAACAGACTTTCAAAACTGATTCAAATAAATTCTGTCTGGTTTCTCCATGTATGTAAATGACACTGTACATACATATATAACATGTAATACTGTAATATAATAATTACAGAATAATTAATTCATTTATGAACCATGGTAAAACTTACCTGCAGGTAGGGAGGATGTGGAGAGAAACTTCCCCGTCAGAGCTCCGCCGCCTCGCAATGATTGGATGGCTTGACGCTCGGCCTCCTGCTGGGTAGACAGCTTCTGGGGGGCCTGGAGCGGGAGGAGGCATTACCATGGTTATCGTACACTACACAATCACTTGGCCAAAGTGGTAACTGCAGGTCGTGGTCCCAGGTTGTAAAACTCGGTTATTAGATAATAAGTAAGTGAAATATGTGTAGAGTTCCTTGAATGATCATATTGTAAATATTACATCCGATATACTGAAATATATCCTGGAAGAGCGTTATGAAGATATTATTTACATGTCATTAGTATGTTCGAGAAAGACACTAATTAACATGCACCTGACTGAGTCATAAGGTCAGGGAAAACAGTTAACAGTTAACAGATAACTGAACCTCCAATTGACCAATTGCAAACCCCGAACAATTCAGTCAGCGTGCCCAGCTGACTAGTTTACCAACCACAGTAGTAACCAAGAGTTACGCCCAAGGAGCATATCATTAACTAACTATTAGTTTGTGCAGTCACAGGTTAAAAAAAAGCCCAGCTGTTCAGCTAACAAAATTCATAGTTATGGGCTATAAATGACAAAACGTGTATGTGTAGGTGTAGCAACAGTAACTCAGGGATATGGGGTTAGTGAATGGTCAGTTGTGCGGTATTGCTGCCCAGTGTCCACCTGTATGTTCTTATGTCGGTGTGTGTGTGCTGAGTAGACCAACCGTGATGTGTGTGTTCGCAGGGAGCCCCAGGGAAATATTTGGCAGCGAGGGCGAGGTGTAGAGACTCAGAGGACTCAATGTCCCATCAGCCCCCAGCGTTTGATGGAGAGATCTCAGCTGCAGACAGACAGACAGACAGACACAAGGGTAGACTGGTTAGTTTAGGCGTGTTGCTCTTTCGAATCTTAGGTTGCTATGACAACCATTTACTGTAAACACTGACGAACAGTATCTCTCTCAAATCAAGTCATTTCACTCTCTGAATCCTCTTTCTACAGCTGCTTGTATGTGTCTTTAATAACTATATAATAGGCCTATTGAACACATCTGCCAATGACCAGAACCATACAGCTGTTTTGAACCACTTCATGTTTATGCTCCACCTGCGCTTACTGGGAGTTGAGTCAACGTGGAAACACAAAAAACATGCCACTCCAAGACAACAACAACAACTGCACAATTCACTGCACTTAAAATAGCAATAAAAGGAATGCATTTGTACCAATCAAATTCAGTATGAGTCTTGTAAGCTTTGAAGGTTACTACTTGCTCACTTGACATAATTACAAGTAGCTGTCTTAAGTATTTGATACCATTGGCCCTAGTATTTTATCCACATTCAACACCATCCTAGTCAATGGTCGTGACCCATCCTCCTTCAAGCACAGCATCATTCTACCTTTAATCAAAAAAACATAAAAAACTACTTCCAACTGTGCTAACTTCCTGCCAATCTCAATTCATCTATGGTCCTGGAAAAAGTTTTCTTTTCACAACATATTCCTTGTTTTAGATCACAACAACATCAAGTCGAATTATAAATTACAGTCAGGTTTCATGATCTACCGCAGCAGTGAGTCAGCTCTGCTAAGACTAAGGCTCATTCTCACACCTGTATTAGTTATTCAGGGTAAGGCCTTAGAATGGTTTGTTTATTATCAACAAAATAGACCAGTTTCAGTTATGATTGATAATTTATAATACTGCTCAGCCACTATCTAGCATGGTTTACCCCCTGTTTAATTTTCATCTTATACGCTTCTGCTAGGATCTGTTTTTCTTAACACACATCATTGCTACACTGGTGACATGCAGCTATATTTCCCCTTAAAACCAAGCAAAACATATGCCCTTCAGTCTTGGATGTTAACTGCTGAACAAAACTTTTTTCCTGTTTCCTTGAGCCTCAGTCTTCAAACGTCCATACGTAAATTTATAAATTTATAAACTCTGTCATTACTGGCAGATTTTCTTCATTTGGTCTATTGGCAAAATAATGCCCATGCAAATAGACACAAACAAATGAAGAAAAAGCATCATCACCAATTTGAGCACACAACCAAGTATACATTGTACTGCACAAACAGGAATCATAAACAAATATAGAAACCTGCAGCAAGAACATAAAACAAAACCAGATACAGAACCGTGATGCAAAATAGTAAAACACAACCACAGAAACGCATTGACAAAAAAGAAAAGATAACTAAATACAGAAATGCTGCAAGTCACACTGAACACAACCGAAAAGAGTTACACATCCCCTTATAAATTAGTCCTCGTTACCATTACATGTTCTCAAATTAAGTCCAAAGGTGACCAAGCATTTTCCATTGCTGCTTTCAGACTGTGGAACAGTTTCTCTCACTGTCAGGTCTATCACCACTTT
Source organism: Seriola dumerili (assembly GCF_002260705.1). Taxonomy (NCBI): domain Eukaryota; kingdom Metazoa; phylum Chordata; class Actinopteri; order Carangiformes; family Carangidae; genus Seriola; species Seriola dumerili. The sequence continues at coordinate 290,978 of NW_019174368.1, forward strand.
TAAATCCTTATGATACCCATAAAACCCACCTTTTTAAACTAACCTTCGTCTCTCCTTGATTATTAATAAAACTATGAAATTGCTTCAATTTGTCTGACACAATTATTCATCTATTATTTTCTGTTCTGTTTTGATGTATCTTAAATTTCTCTGTAAAGCACTTTGATCCTCACTTGTTTTTAAATGTGCACCACAAATAAACTGACTTGACTTTTCTTAAACCACAGTGAACTGTAGGTGGCGAACTCGAGCTGTGTGTGCAGTGTGAGGAGATGAATGGATGACTGTGAAAATGAAACCAGCCCCTGTATGAGTCAGTGGTTATAACTTCTTTCAAAATAAAATGTCTGTGTGGTTGTGTGTATACCTCAGTCTGTATGTTAGGGACAGATCCTGTGTTGCCATTGGCGATGGCTGTATTGGAACTGTTGGGACTGCTGGGACCTGAACCTGGAGCGCTATTACAGAGAGAGGAGACTGTTCGAGGGACACAAACACATACAGAGAGAGAGAGAGAGAGAGAGAGAGAGAGAGAGAGAGAGAGAGAGAGAGGGAGAGAGAGAGAGAATGAGAGGAAGTCATCCTCAAGTTAATTAATACTAATTTATTGAGAGTGAGATCATGTGTTAAATGCCTGTTTTGAGCAGACACTTGTTGTGTATTCATGTGTGTTCACCTGATATCTCTATGGCTCTCTTCTTAAAGGTGCTGATGACAGTTCCATCCTTCCTGCGGAGAAGTGGAGAGCTCCGCCTCTCTGCCACCTTCTGCTTCAACCGCGAACGCACCTTCAGGTTAGGCTCGGAGACTGGACGAGAGACACACAAAAAAGAAAAAAATAATAAGCTTGGAGTTAAAAAAAAATCAATGATCATTTGAACCCTACTGTGTTATATTACAGTCTGTTTTCTCTGTATTTGAGATTTTTATCTTGTCATTTTTATTTCTAATTGTCTTATAATAAGCATTGTTGTATCTCTTGTGTTGTATGTTTTATTGTGAAGTGCAGTGTTTTGTTTGGCAGCGTATTTAATGGAGGTATATAAGGTGGCTAGTGATTTGCCAGCAGCAGACTGCTGTAATCCTACATCACTTGTTGGCTGGCTGCACATATTGGCTGGCTAGTTTGATTGCTGGATGAGCAGTGACAGCAGGTGTATTTTAAGGTAGCTTTGGTCTAAAAGTCAAGGTGACGAGCAAGGAGCAGGAAGAGGAAAAAGCATCCTGGTTTTATGGTGCTTTAACAGTATCTGAATCCAGGAAAACCTGATTACTGTTTGAAAATGTGGCACCAGGGCAGTTACTGACAGATCTAACTGAGCAACACTTGGACATGGACATGAAGGAACTGTGCACAAGTGGTATGAATGGTAAAATTTTAAATGTATGCTATAAATCCATCCATTTTCATTATCATGTGTAAGACTGCAGGGGCCTGGACACAGTATCCTAGGACATACTGTATTAGAGGATATTTACTGAGCATGACATCGCAATTTCTCATTTTAGCAAGGTAATTATGAAGAAGACGAACTGCAGATGTAAATAAGTCTAACTGCAGTTCATCTGATTTGCATAAGTGCTGCTTAATAACACCTGATGGTTGGCTGTTTTGATATGTGCATGTCTGGAAAACAGTGAGGTGCAAAAGAAAAAAGTGCTTCCTGCTGCAGAACTTGGACCACTGGTTGAAAAGAAGACACTTCTGGAACTTCAAGAAAGATACGGTCTATGCTGTGTGTGTGGAAATATTATTTAATAAGATGATGTTGTCAGTTCAACAAAAAGATCGGTGATTAAACGAAGATCTTTGGTAAAACCTTTAAGTTTCTTTAACTAGATACTTACTGTAAAAAGATAAAATATAATATAATGGGCTTGCTAATACAATGAGCTGCTAAGTGAGGAAAAATAAATATTCAAGCAGGAGGCCATTGCGAGAAACAGGTAAATAGCATGTTAATAGCATGTCAAACTAACTAACTTATCACCTGCAACAATAACCAAGATTTAGCATATAATAACCCATCACTAACTGCTACGTTAGCTTGTGGAAATACAGGTTCATTTGAAAAAAGTCCCTTTCATTGACTAATACATTCAATGTGTAGCTGTGTGGAGGCAAGTTCCAGATGCTATCAGAGTTTTGGTTAACGTTAGCGATTCTGTCCTGCTCCTTATTGGATTAGGGAAAGTTTAGTACAGTACAGTCATCATTACCAGAGTGTTAATTACTCATCTTAAAAGCCTTGACATTCCTCATCTTGATGTTTTAAAAATATACTGTTTAAGAACAGGAGCATGAACAAGTGTGCAAGATAAGCTGCAAAATGGATGGTTTTGTTGGCGGAAAATAACAAACGTATTAACAAAATAACTAACTAAAGCAATCAGCTAACATTTTCCTTTTCATAAATGCTAGGGCTAACTAGCTCTAAACTGCAACACAAGAAAAATGCTGTCTCTTTATTTCCATTTATTCTACATGGGAAATAGTCTTTGTCCCCGATTGTAGCCATCAAGCACATGTTTAAGACACATCATGTCTCATTTTTGTTTTAAGACAAACCAACTTGAAACATTAAAAAGTCAACCTTACCTGGCGTTTTAAACTAACTCATGGAGCTAACCTTAGCTCAACTAGCTAGCTAGCTAGCTGCAGCAGATAAAGTTTCAGAAATCTGCTTTTGTCCATCTCTGTTTGAAATCAAGGAACCTCTTAATCAAGTTTCCATTGCAAATTTGGGCAATTTTAACTGGTTTTCCAGAAAATTGTAGTGGATATCTCCAACCATTACAATTATGCTAACATTAGGAGATGGGCATATTGAGATAAACATTTTTGCAATATTTCAACTTTACAAGAAATTAATTAATTTCCAGTCTCTCAATTTTTTTCATCTGCAAACTGAAAATGCGCAACAGCAAGTTGATGGAAACATACTGTTTCAAAAATGAGTTTGCATTTTTATTATATTTCTTCCACCATCATCAGTGTAATCTGCATATGCTAAATAGGAACGGAAAGCTTGACAGACATCGTAGTAGTAACAGTCAGTAATAGTCAGTGAATATTTCTGTGGGGACGGAACCAGGTCCACATCCTGACCTCTGACCTCTGACCTCAAATGATCAGATAAAATGCTTTCACATAGTTTCAGGTACGTCTGGAACAGTGTATGTGTGTTTTATCACTAGGTTTGGGCTACCTCCTTACTGGTGAGTCAGACTGAGTCATCAAAGCAGGTACACACACACACACACACACACAAATATATATATATATATGAACACACCACCGTCCACACTCTACCCCCGCATTGTCTTTCATCAAACTATGACAAGTGACAATCTTACACACACACATCCTCCCTCTGTCTTTGTGTGTGTCTGTGCCTCAGTCTGTGTCTCCTACCTGTCTTGCGGAGTGGGAAATCATCTTTGCTCTCATAGTTCCCCAGCAGTGGGGGCAGTTTGTAGGAGGGAGGAGTTCCTGGTGTGTTACTCTGCGGAGGAGAGCTCTGCTCCAGAGAGGTGTGCTGGGCTCCCCTGCAGACACACAAACACAAGGAGAAAGCCAATTAGCTGGCTGGTAAAACCGTTTCACAATATTAAGTGATTAAGTGCTGCACTAAACGTTTTCTGGCAACCCGCTTAGTAAACCTCTGCTTCATTTAGTCATGTATTACAACTGAACATTGTTGAAAGATGGATTTAGGGAAAAATATTCTCGAGGACTGACACCAAAACCTGACATTTTTTTATGTTTCAGATCAGTGAAATTTTTCCAGCTGTTGTTGGGACTGGTATGACATCATCCCATCCATAGCCCTTTTCAGGGCCCTTTACTTTACATTCATGTATCTCTTAATGTGATACCTCCCTGTCATTCAGACAGAGGTGATACAATGGTGTGCTGCATATTCTCAGTTTCATCCATGTATTTAGAATGAATTAAAATGAAAAATAGAAGGAGAAAAATATTTCTTAATAGATTGAGAGAAGAATCTCCTTGACAACTTATTTTGATTAGAGCTATGGATGGCGGATGGGAGATATGCCTTCAAATCAATATCACGATTACTTCAAACTTTTACCTTGATTAATTAACAATTATTTTGGTGCCCATCAGTCTCTCACTCCGTTTGAGCCATCCACTCTTCATATTCAGCAATGTGATTTTGTCCCAAGTGATTGAACAAACTGGTGTTGTTACATTTGGTCACTGAAATTGTTTTTCTGAAGTGTTCGTATTTGACTTTTTGTTAAGTGTTGCGTTCCGTGTTTTGTGAAGTCACTGTGACCTTTGACCTTTGACCACCAAAATCAAATCAGTTCATCCTCGAGTCCATGCGAATGTTTGTGCCAAATTTGAAGTAGTTCTGCAAAGGCATTACTGAGATATTGCATCCACAAGAATGGGACAGACAGACAACAGAAAAACCCCTGGACTTCAGGATGAGGGAATTGGAAGTGCTAAAATGCTAACTAATTTCTGGGTTTTAGGACTCATTCCTGCAGCACTCTGTAAGGGTTAAGACCTACTTTTTTTTTTTGCCCAGCTGGTGCATTCTGCAGACTTAGAAATAAGTTGGACAGAACAACTTACATGCACCAGCAAAATGACTGGGAATGCAGCCTACGTTTACATTAGGATGACAAAGACACAATTCCCAGAATAAAGTTGAGGAATTTAGTTTGAGACTGACTGAAAATGTAATGTTACAGTGATGTGACTGATCTGTCCAGAGACAGGTAGGTGGACCTCTCAGAATCCTCACCAGCACTTTGGGGAGAAGGAATGGTTCAGTCCACCAGGACCAGGCTCTTTCTTACTGAGAAGGAACTCCTGGAGCTTCAGCTTCACCTCAGTACTGGCAATGGCACCTGCCAAAACACACACACATGCAAGACAACAATCAGCAAAACACTCCACACTTGCTTGCAGACAAAGAGCAAACGTGTGGATAGCAGGGTGGTGATATCAGCAGCAGTGGTGTAACCTACTCTCTTTTCCTTTCTCCTTGTTCCTCAGCAGCAGCAGTTGTTGCTCCAGCCTCTGTTTCTCCTGCTCTTCATGTCTTTGTTGCTCCAGTTTCCTCTTCTGTTCCAGCTCCTGCTGCCGCTTTGCTGCCAGCAGCTCCTGTTGTTGCTTAAACACAGACACAACACACACATTTTACTGGATGACTCATGGGATGATTAACTCACCAACGAATTAGAGATGAAAGTCACTTTTAAAGGTTGCTGTCCTGTCGAGTGGCTCATACTGTAGGTTAACCCTAACCTGGCTATCTACCTTCAGGTGCTCCTGCAGCTGGACTTCATGTTGTCTTGTTAGCACTTCGTGTTTTTTCTGGAACTCTGCAAACAGCAGCTGTTTCTGGAGCTCCTGCTGCTGTTTGAGAAGCACCAGTTCCTGCTGGAGCTGCTGCTCTCTCAGGGTCGTGTCCACCGCCGCCGCACCCCCAGACAGAGACCCCACCCTGGGTTCTGTCCGCAGGTCCACAGGGCTTCCTCCTCCACCTCCTCCTCCTGGGCCTTCTCCTGGACCCCCACCTGGAAAAGCACCAACGGACAAGAGGTCCTGACTCAACTGCTGATTTTGTTGTATTTGTGCATCTTTCTGTCAGTCTGCTGAATGTTCTGTATTTTGAATTTCTGACTGACGTAAATCATGTCCTTTTTGTTTAGTACATTCTTTTGTTTGCCCCTGCTCACTTCTCCCAGGCCATGTTCTTCCCTTTGTCTCCTCACACCTGCCAATCTCCATCCGTCCATTCCCCGGCTTTTTCCCTGTCCCCATATCTGTCTGCTCACCTGCTTTCCATTTTCACCTGAGCTTCCCCACCCACTCACATACCTGTTCCCAGTTTCCTCATCACTTCAGCCAGTATTTAAATATACTCTTTATTTATGTTCCTGTGTTTTTTCCTATGTGCCCTCTAGCTTCATTTAGTTACCTGTTGCCTGTATCTGCCTGCTTGTCCACTTGTCTTGAACTTCTCAAAGACCACCAAAATCCTCCGAAAGGACCTCCATCACACCTCAGAGCAACCCTAAAGACCAGGATATGCTTGGACTAGACTACAATGTGTCAGGCAATAATCATTTAAAATGAGGATTATGGCGCTCACTTCTTCATAGGCCATGATGCTCTGGGTTGTACACACAAAAAGTGTGACGAACAGAACAAGAGCCTGACTGAATTTCAAACAAGTGCGCTTGCTTGCTCGATTGTCAGGAAAACTACAAAATTTGTTGGACCAAGTCTGGACTTTAACAACAGAAAGGTGTGGGGAACAGGCTTTCAAGCACTTTGGTTGTAACACCTTGACGCCTTGACATCCCTTGGCCTCTTCAGTAGCTGAAGAACCATTTAAGAGAACCATAAAAACAACTTCAACTGAGACTCTGTAATATTTGCTGAACAGAAGCTGCTGTAGAAACAAGTGACAAAATAATTTCAATAAAATGATAACTGCTAAAATGTTGTGCAACTGTAGCACAAGTACAGTCACAGAGACAGCAAGTCGACTCAGTGACCCCATAATAGCTATTTTAAGTTTGATAACATTAGGTAACATTAGCCACCATATGCAAGTGATCATCCATCTAGTAATGCCAAGGTGCTATCAGTGGGTGAATCTGAAACTGAACTACAAATCTAAACCTATGTGGGTATCTACAGTGGGTCTCCCATTGACTCTTTGTATCGAGCATAAATTCAGCTTAAAACAGTACTTAGCATAAAAGCAAAATAAATAAATAAATGGTCAAAATTTATGCAGGAGAACCAGAGATATCTTTTTATTTTATTCATTCTTCTTTTTCAAAACCTGGTGTCTATATTAGCCACAGTGCAACTTGACCGCCAACAGTTCACTCTGAGTTTGGGGTGTGTTATGCTAGTAGCAGCTAGTGTAGCCTGGAGCTACTAGCCTCAAGCAGAGATAAGGAGCAGGCTACAGATATCTGGTAAGCTCAGTTCTTTCTAACTCTACACCCACAGATATTTTCACTTTCAAATTTGTAGACCTTTGTCCCAACCAACACTGACTCATCTGACACCACCTTATCAGACTTCATGCAGCTCCCTGTGGAGCCACAAAAGGCTTTATACACTTTTTCACATAAGCAGCACTCCCCAACATCTGTAAACAGACTATAAACAGACTTCCCCTTGAAGACTCTGACTGGTGCCTCCTGCAAGACCTTTGTATCTGCTGCACAGAACGGAAGTTGACTGGAGGACTAATTATGTGTTCAATGAGTTCAAAAAGCTTTGATTGGTGTTGTGCATTCTTTGAAGAACTACTTTAAGTAACACCTGAACCCACCCAAGGACTCTTAAAATCCCCTTAAACCTCTTCCACATGCCACTGATCCACTTTTAGGAAGCATTTGACCCATTTATTCGAACCCCCTTTTGGAGACCTGGACCTCCCCCTCAAGGACTCTTAGAGGACTCCCTACTCACCACCTTCTCCACCTCCTCCTCCTCTGTGCTCGCTCGCTGCTCCTACTGGGCTCTGCATGCCCGATGGGAAGCTGCTCTTCACCTCCACTACTGCAGGACAGAGAAACAGAGAGATAGAGAGGGAAATGAGTGATTGATGAGTCTGGAAAATGTTGTCAGGGATACAGCAGACTATTACATAATTCATTTCATACACACACACACACACACACACAGAGAGGCAGTTCCCCTTTTATTTAGATGAGCTGTGATAGTGTTGTAAAAAAGTGAGGAACACAGTGTCTCATCGCCTAAAAATAGCCTCAAGTCTAGCATTAGCCTAGCTTTAGCCTAGCGCTAGGTAGCGATGACTTAGAATTACCCTAGTATTACCTTGGCATTAGCTTAGCTTTATGTTAAAATGTGCCATATACATAGACTATATATATACATACATATATAGTTATCAGAGAAACCTGCTGTTATTTATATCAGTATGTGGAAACTGAAAAAAATAATAATCATGAAGAAGAAAGGAAATTAATTACTGCTGGAAAAGAAAGTGCACTCTTGCTTTATAGAAATTAGTTTAATGTAGGAAATATTAAAACTAAACATGTCAGTCCCATCCCCTAGATCAGTGGCAATGCACTGCTTTGGATTTGTGGCAACCACTTGGACCAAATACTATGACAAATTAATATTGATTTCTTGCTTCAGGCAACAGAGTGGCATTAGCTGATATTTCACCTGTTCAAATGAAAGATATGGGAACTCATCAAGTGAAAGATTCATCATATTTTCAAATCTGTCAGTGGAATAAAAGCTTCACTCTTCAGTTGAAAATTCTTGCTGCGAATGACTGGCATTGTGTGGTCACGTGGAATGGGTTAAACCAGCTATTCATAAATCTATTACTTCCTAAGTTTGTATCAACTCCTAGTTTCAAGTTGCATCATTCAGACATTTCAGACATTTTTCAGACATGTTTTATTTTATTATCCCACGTTGTAAACTTGATTTGCAGTCAGGGCTACAGATTAAAAAAACAGATAAAAACAACACAAGTGCAACAATATAATTAAACACAGAACACTATAAAAACACCAGACACTAAGTCGAGCATGTGCACACAGAAGACAGCAAAACAACTGCAGCAAACAACTTTAAAACAACAAAACGCAGACACAAACAAATACGCCTGCTACAGGTCGCTACAAGAGCCGCGCCCCGCCAACTTTAGACGGCAGCGCTGTCTGATCAAAACAAAAAAAATGCTTTTATTTACAGTATACAACAAGTTGAGTACACCCCTGTGCAATATCACTAAAGTCAGTTTGCCTCTGACCACTGCAATAAATCTGATTGCAACTGTGATTTCCAATTAAGGCTAATTGCATGAACAAGGTTTATAAAAATAACCTGAGCGCTTTCTCAGCTTTGAAATGTCTGAATGAGTAAGAAACCACTCAGAGACAAGAGCACCAGCAGGTCCAAACACAGCTGCAGCAGCAGTTAGGAGGTATAGGAAGGAGGTAGGAGGGTGCAGTGGCCGTCCTCAAAAAAAAAAAAAAAGGACACGATGCACAATCATCCTTTTACGTAGCCTTGCGTTGGAAAACAGATGAGTAAGAGCTACTGAAATGGCACAAGGATTATCTGTGGAAATTGGTGTTTACAGTGACTGATAAGACATGAAGTCAACTTCCAAGAAAGAAAACTATTGCAAAACCATAATGCCCGGTACACACTTGTGTTTGTGCTATGACTTTATAGTACACATGTGGCCTCCACAGTCTCCAAATTCATTCCTAATTTGGTTTAAAAAAAATATATATATTTATGTTTTATGTCTGTGACATAATCAGATATAGCCTTTATCAGTGGTTTCTCAAAGTGAGAACAGATGAGTAACATATAATAAATTCTGAGAATTACTTCAACACTCATACATTTTATTCAGCAGTATGAATGTGGCATTCACACAATTCTGTTTACACTGACTACTGACGACAATGAACTTTAAGCATGACTGTACTTTGTGTCAGTATGACAGGATTCACAGTGCAGATGTCTTCATTTTGAGACATGGATAATTTTTGTATCACACACTCTCTATAAACAAGTGTTCCATGCAAATTTAACACACAACTTTCATGCATGTACTGTATGTCACGTTCACCATTTAGCTACTGCAGAAGAAGAGGTGCAACAAGATGACATCATTAAAAGATTCAAGCAAATGATGGTCATGGTGATGACATTTATGTTTGTTTCATGTATAATTTGAGGAAGGTTCTTCTCTCTTTTTCTCTTCACACAAATCTGATATTTCTGTCTGCTGAAAAGTTCATCACGATTTATAGGATAAGTCTGTTTCCATTGCACTTTGTAGCATTTTGTCTTAATGTCTGTCTCTAATTTCCTGCATTCTCACTTACTGTGTGCTTTTTATGTGTGAATCTAAAATTGTAAAAACATAAAAACAGGTGAATGGAAACACACTTTCTGTGTGTGGCAGTTTAGGTTTTTACAGTATTCATGTATAAGCTACAATGCTAAGACTCAGCAGCACTCAGATCGGAAGCCCCAATCAGCTTAGCTGCTCCAATCAGCTTAGACTGATCACTGGATATGTGTGTGTGTGTGTGTGTGTGTGTGTGTGTGTGTGTGTGTGTGTGTGTGTGTGTGTGTGTGTGTGTGTGTGTGTCTACGTGCATGTGTTTGTATGTATGTGTGTGAGTGAGTCAAAGAGACTTTGTATAATGTCATTTGGACTATTTCTTCAGGTTGGCTCTTGGTAGCATAGAGACTCAACAAGTCACGAGCCGACAGGTTAACACACAAATACAAAGACAGAGAAAGAGAGAAAGATGTAAGTAGGGAAATATATATATAGATAGAGAGAGAGGGAGGTTTTAGCATCTTATCACCATCAGTATCTACTGTACCAATGTGCCCTTGAGCAAGGCAGTGACCCTGACCTGCCATGGGCCTGTGGCGAGTACGCACTCCTGGTCATGGGTGATTACACTAGTGAATCAGGCTACATCCTGGAAGGCTCCACACCCTGCAGCATGTTGGGACGTCAGGATGTTTCCTGTCTGCTGGCCAGGGAGGAAATTCAATTAGGACATACCTACTGAGTAGTCTGACCTTTGACCTTTCTATACGAAGGTGTTCTGATTGGTCACCTCCCACTCTTTGGCACGCCCTTTTTCCTATGGCGTCCCACGTGGGTTCAAAGCTAATCAAAGCTAAACAGACAGCGACAATAAGGCCAAGATGATCAACCCTGTGCTTGTGACCAGTTAGACGAGGACAGATTTCATCATTTCTTTACCTTTGACCTCTGAACATGTTCTGTATGTACAGTGAGTGTAAGGGGCGCAAGCTCAGATTTTATTCCTGACAAAAGTTTAAGATTATTTTCCCCTTATACACACACGTACGTACAAACACACACACACACACACACGCACACACACGCACACACACGCACACACGCACACACACACGCATTGACAAAGAAGCAGTCCAGTTTCAGATTTTCTGGTTTGTGGCTGCTGCAAGAAAAAGTTGGTAAAAACCAAAAAACTGAGAGCTGTGTGTGTGTGTTTGTGTGTGTGTGTGTGTGTGTATATGTGTGCGCGTGTGTGTGTGTGTGTTTGTACGTGTGTGTATGTGTGTGTGTGTGTGTACAGTCACTCACATCTAAATTACCTAAACAAATATTCTGGCATTTCACTGTGACGCACGTGTCTCCCTTTCCACTTGAACACACACACTGCCTCAGTGTGCGTGTGTGTGTGTGTATGTGAGAGACTGGTCTGTGAGTGTGTGTACAACAGTCCGTTTGGCAACAGAGCAGCATTCCACAGCAGCCAGGGTCTGACGTCAAACTGAAGACATTTATAGTCTGGTAAACACACACACACATACACACACACACATACACACACTCACACACACTCTTCTGACGAGGAGGCGGGGATGAGGCAACCTTTCAGTCAATCATATTAGTCTCTAACTGAATACAGCTCACAGTTACACACAGTAATTCATGCACCGGGACAGAGACAGTAAAAAGAATGAATGACAATGTTTGTTCAGTCAGAAAATCCTGGTAGAAATGAACACAGAATGGTGATTACACCTTAGTGCTAATATGCACCATGCTAATACAACACTGGAGACTTTATCACAGATTTGGCGAAAAGTGATTTTGTAAAGATTTTGAATGAATGATGTTTGAGTCCATGTGTGCATCGGTCAGGTCCAGCTGGACTCATGATAGTGCTTAATAAAGCATTCCTCCTTATACTGGCACCAAAATTAAACACTTTTATAAGGCTACAACTATTAGTTTTATTGCCAATTCATCTGCAAATCTTCGTCTCAATCATTTGGTCTATAAAATGTTCTTTTTTTAGGATTTATTAATTAGCACTAAACATAAAGTGCAGCTGAGTTTGAAAGTAATTTCATTAATTTTTCAGGTTTATTTGGTCATTAACCAAAGTATTGGACAAATTAAAATGTTTACCATATGTTGGTACTAGATGAGGAATATAAAAAGGTCGTTCTATAAAACCCTTTTTTTATATTTAACATAACTTAAACCTCCCAACGGTACTCTAACAGTATTTAATTTTGTCTGCACAAGAACTCTGACTGGATAAAATTCAGTCTAACCTGTGACAAAAGTATTATTTCATATTAAAATATATCCAGGGTTTTCCCTCACATTTTAAGACACTGAATGAGCACAAATTCTTTTCTGGAAATTAGGTTTGGAAAAGTGTGGTCACCTTATATTTGAGGTCATTACATCAGATATCCAACTATAAATGGAGGAATCGCAGGAAACAACTTTAAAACAACAAAAAACAACAACAGTCAGCCCATATAAACCACTTCACTCATCATCCAAAGACTGACTGTACCTCTTGTTAAAGTAATCAGGACGGACAAAACAGAAATGATCCAGAACTGCTCGACTTTAAATGATGTGATGAATAAATGATTGATGACGACAGTTTCAGTTACTAGAGAATCTTCTACTAATGAGGTAAAGACTTTGTCTTTTGGTACTGGACCACTGGAGTGAACCAGTTCATTACTACGGTCCACCAACTGGGAATTTCCTACAGCAGCTTTTCACAGGAATCTTTAAAGATGCAGGGATCCAGCCTATATCCTGAGAATCAAACATGCTACATGAAGAGCTGGCCAAGATTTTTTTTGCTGTTAATAATCCAGGTTGAATGACTTTTCTCTCTTTCTCTGTTTCTGTTACTCCTGTTTTAAATTGCTGCTGCTGCTGCTGCTGCTGCTGCTGCTGCTGGGAGGTATTTCTGGAAACCAATATTCCTCTTTTCTGTTCTTTCTCTCCCTGTCTTGTTCATTCCGCGTTGCTAAAAGAAAATAGGCACTATGACGTCAACCCTGCAAAACACTCTAAAAAAAATCAGGAGAGGGAGAGAGAGAGAGAGAGAGAGAGAGAGAGAGAGAGAGAGAGGGGGAAAGAAAAGACAGAGCAACACAGAGAGTGAGGTAAAAATAGTATAATGGCTGTGTGTACTTTAGACAAATTAGAAGCTTAGAGAGAGAAGAGTCACATTTGGAGCGTTGCTATAGAGACTGAGGGGTGGGTCAGAAGTATTATGGGCTGGCAGACTGTAGGTCATCCACCGATACTGTCTGTTGTGTGTTGCACCAAGCTGAATGTCTTTGACAAGATCTGATTCAATACATCACACAGTGCGTACGCACTATTGTATGTGCTGACCAATATTATATAATAATGGTCGAAGTGGCGATGTGTACCCCTCAGCTGTGTGGTGCCTTTTAGTGTCTTTTAGCTTTGTTTTGGTTTTACAACCTGCAGCTTTAATGTTTTGGTGTCTCATCACCCATTAACCTCATTTCAAGCAGCAACTGGCAGCTAAACAAACTACAAGCAATATGGCCAGTACCAAACAGCAGACAGAAAAAGTTAGTGATCGTTCACTGTTAAACAGCTAGCTCGCTAACTGCAGCTGCACACAGCAGTCCTTGTTCTGCTCTGCAGCCTCAGTGACTTTGGGCTAGCTGCACATGTAGCAGTTCTCCACCAGAGCAGAACAAGAACCACCGTCACAAGCTGCAGTCCAAGTCGGTGGAGTTACAGTCCGTCCACCGGACGAGGGAAACACAAAGAGGGATGAGCCGGGGCATCGAATGAATTTACATAGAGCACGTCATAAAATAAATTACTGTGCAAAAATCCAAAAGAAGCGTCAAAGCAACAGATACGAACTTCTAGTCAGGACTTTCACAATAAAATCAGAGTGGAAACAGGATGCAGATGGTGGGTTGAGATTCGACCCAAAAAGATTGTCATGTGATCTTTTGGCCAGATCGCCCACCCCTAGTTAGCGACTAGCTGGCGAATACAGTGGAGCATTTAGCGGCTAAAGCGGCTCTTTCTCCCGACTGAAATCAGACGCTCTAACGCATTAACTTTTTTAAAGTCTTTTCTTAAAATTTATCTCTCCACGAAAGCCTTTGTGTTTTATTTAGATTATTGTTGTTACATATTCCATTGCCTCTCCATAATATTTGATGTATGCTTTTATTTATGCTGTTATACTCTCGTTACTTGCTCTTATTAATTTCACTCTCTTCACTTCTACTGTGCTCAGGCTCTTTGGCCTTCTCTTTTATCTGGTTTTATTTTTCTACAAAGCATTTGTAACTTTGTTAAGAAAAGTGTTTTACTATTTATTATTTATTATCTTTTTAAATATGCAACTGTACTCAAACACACATCAGCATCATATAAAATGCAAAACCAGATTTATGGAACAATATTAGTAAAAAGCAAAGCTAACCTAAGAAAACGCTACAGCTATTATCAATACACTGAAGTCTATGTGAGCCTGTGAAGATTGAATACACACACACACACACGCGCACACAAACACACATATACACTGACCTGGGTTTGCCAGTGAGCCAACACTGCAATTGCGAAAAGAAGATTAGAGTGAATGTGCGTCCTAACTGTACCAGCTAACGACCTGCTGGCATCGAGGGGTGGCATCGAGCCACAGTCCAAACCCTGCTCACCTCACTTTGGCAACCACATTGTCCAGCAGACCACACTGCACCTCAACCTCCACAGCAGACACAAATATCTTTTAGCAGTCTCTGTGTGAGCATTAGATTAATTACTAAACCAATCAACTTCCCCTTGCCCAAGGAGAGTATTTAGAGCACTTGAATGTTCAAAAATGGTTCAAAAGGTTCCCAAATAAATGTTTTTCATCCCACCTAAACTGACGAGGAGCAGTCTGCAGCTGCACAACTTTGTAAGAAAAGAGAGTGTGATTTGTGGAGCAGCATCCGGAGCATTTTCACCCTTTTTCTCGGTCTGGAGCTACAAAGAGCGTCTTATTTACTGTGATTTGTAAGGACATTTAATTGTTATGAACAGATAATATAAGTGTAAGTCAAACTGAATATAAAAACATGAGTCTGATGTTCGAGTTATTATTCAGTCACTCAGTTATTACTCTGACGGAAAATGCGGCAATTGGGTGCTGAGGGTTTTAAAGTGCTTTAACTGCCTCAATGAGCTGTGTGTGTTACCACCACCGCTGCTGCTGCTGCAACCGTTGACCGTGCGCAGGGGCCAAATCAGTGGACCAAACTACAATAACTAACTTCCTGTTGTATTGAGAACACCATCGTGCACCTGTCCGTTTCACCTCAAACAGTATCTTCCCACTGCACGCTGTGTTTGAAAACCTCTGACTTCAACCTACTGTCTATCTAATGCTCTATCAACAAAACACACACGCACGCATGCACACACGCCTCTTTCCCAGATATGACTCACCAGTGGTGGGCATGGCAGTGCTGGAGCCCCTGTTGCCACTCAGGAGCTCCAGAGGCTGGTGGTGGCTGTCTGTGCTAGCAGAGGAAAAACAGGACTCAGTCTCATAGATGGTCTGCAACATGGCGCACAATCCTGACACTGTGGGACGCAACAGCATGCCAAGACAAGAGGCAGCGTTCTCTTTTGTCACAAAAAAAACAGTCAGTTCCTCTTATTAGACACCGTCATGGCTTAGTTTAAGTTGTCAAAGACGGACGGGGGAACAAACATTGAAGTGTGCTTTCAAAAAAATGAATTACTGCTTAAATTGAAAACTTCCTTTATTGTAAAATTGATAGAAAAATTACCATGAATTCCGTCAAAAAAAAAAATCCTGTTTTGAGTTTGTATTGTGTAGTCCAGCCGGGTCAGGCTGCAGTCTTCAGTTAGATTTTTTCTGGCTCTTCAGCGTTTTGCTGTGATGACCAGTTACTGTCACTGTGACAGCATCCTCTTTTCTAATGTTGCAGCCTCAGCTACAGGTTTCAGAAATCAGCCTCTTCTGCAAGGTTTGAGGAATGGATCAAAACTGGAAGATCAAATGTACAAAGTACAGGTTTTCCACAGTGATGACCTGAAATATGACTTCCTGATCAGTTAATATTGTCTACATCACCTGGAGTCCCAATCCATGCAAAACACTTTGCCAGCTCCTGAGACAGTGACAGTGGCTGGTATGTTTAAGGTTGTACCAGTTGCCGCTGCAGATGGAAGAAAAAAAAGTTTATTTCCTCTGCTGGTGCGTGGAAATCCTTTACCGACCGCCAACTATGAGACCAAGACCCGGGAGGGAATCAATGAAATCTGGTTGCTCGCCAGGAAAAATTGTGCGTTTCCATAAGCTGAGATGTGATGGAAGGGATCGGTTCAAGAGCGGGAGCCGCTGCAGCCTCTTCGCTGCTTCCCACAGCTCACAGCACAACAAAAATACAGAGATGAGGAGAAGCCGAATTCCCCTGCTCTTGGTGCATCAAAGGATCCTCATGCTGTTCTCCTCCTGGCCGACGAGAGGGAGAGGAGAGGAGAGGAGGAGGAGGAGGAAGAGGAGGAGGAGGAGGAGGAGGAGGAGGAGAGGCAAGGACGTAAATAGCTTTGGGAGAGCGTTCCCCGAGGTTCCATGCTTCCAAAATTAGAACGAAGAGCTGAGAGAATGACAGTGAGAGGGAAATGGAAGGAAGGAGGGAGAGGGAGAGAGCAGTATTATAAAGAAAAAAAAAAAAAAAAAGAGGAAATGTGAGGAGAGGAAGGCTGAGCTGGAGAAGACGAGCAGCGCGTTCGAATCCTTCCTCCAAGAAAAATGAACAGCACAGGGATCACACGTTGTCCTCCTATCCCTTTGCTTGAAAACACACAAAGAGGACGAGACGGGCGACCAGAAACAGCTGCTGGTCAGAAAGCTAATATTCACTGTCTCAGAGTCACTGGCAGGTTTGTGTGTGTCTCTGTGTGTGTCTGTGTGTGTGTGTGTGTGTGTGCGGGCGTGTGTCTGTGACGCTGTTTGAGCTGCTGAATGAATGCCGAGAGAGAGAGAGAGAGAGAGAGAGAGAGAGAGAGAGAGGAGACAGAGGGAGGAGGGTGAGCGAGCGAGAGAGACTGAAAGTAGATCACTGGGTGGAAAGGAAGTTAGACGGATGAAGAGAAAGTCAACAACAGCTCATTTAATTTTAGTAAGTGTCACAACATCAGCAATGAAAGAGAAGGAGTGTGGACACTCCCTCCACGACCATCCCTCCATTCACCTTTTTTTTTTTTTTTTTCCTGCATGCTACTGATGTGACATTGGCTGCTTTCTTTAAAGATTAAAAGAGAAGAGAAGAAAAGAGAAGCATTTACTAAGGCAGGAGATGGGGGGTTAATGGAGGGACTAGAGCTGAAAATAGCCTGCCAGGGAGGAGGAGGAGCCACAGATAAAAATAGACAGAGCGAGAGGGAGAGCAAGAGCAGTAAGCCTACAGCTCTTGGGTGGGGTGGCGGAGGTGTAGGGGGAAGGGGGAGGGGGGAGGGGGAGGCTTTCAGCGCTGTCATGTTTCTGTATTGCACTTCACCAGAGATCATCTGTCAGTCAAACAGCGTGGGCGGTTTCACCAGATCGACATTCATGGTCCCCGGTGAAGTTTCCGCCTCACGCCATCATCACATCTAATGTTATATTAGTCCAACACTACCTGCAAAACTAATGACATTCCCATCAGCCTCAGCTGCACTTTGTGTTCACTGCTAGGATGCTAATGTTAACATGCTTACATGCTAAACTAAGACTGTGAGTAGCGCTGGGTATTGCCACTGATTTCCTGAATTGATTCAATTGGATATCGACTCAGAGATATTTCAGTCACAATACCAATTTTGCTCAGATATGAGTGAGATTATCAGAGAACCAATAATGCAAATTGTACCTAGAACCTGGTGCATTTTTTTTTAAATATTCACAATTATTAACATTGCTATCAGAGTATTAATGTAAGCAGTTTACACTAATGCACTTTTTAATTTAACGTGCACAACAGTTCAGAAAACACAGCTCAAGAAATAATAGGTAGGTCAGTAAAGTGCGTTGCTAACGTACCCTGGTGCAACGGCTACAGCGTGTACCAACAGGGATACACAGTTTCTTCTTGTATCAGCTTCTTCTTGCACATCTTGCATATAGCTTTACTTTTGTCCAGCTCTTCGCTGTCTTTATAGTTTTTAAATCCGAAATGCAATCACACTTCTACCTTTATACCAGCGACTTCACCGGAGCCACATCTGTTATTGTAGCACGTGACCAGATCTCATTGCATGAGACTAACGGGATTACAGCTTCACAAATCCACGGGAGACCATAAAAGATACATATATTAAAGGATCGATCTCAGGATTTATGAATCGATATCAGTTATTCAAAATGAAGATCGATTATTTTCAACCCAGCCCTCATTGTGAGCATGGTAAACTTCATGCCTGCTAAACATCAGCCTGATAATGTCACTGTGAGGTTGTTATCATGCTGAAGTTGGCATTTATCTTAAAACAATGCTGCGCTTTGTGCAGGCTCACAGGGTTGCGAGTCTTATTCATTTTGTAGCTCGATCAATAATGGATTTTTGTGGCCAATATCTGGGAGGGAACAGATACTGATATATTAAGCGATAGCATTTTTTTTAACTACATATATAAACGTAAAGAAAAAATCTTGATGCAGATCACTCAGATTTTTTTTCTACTTTAGTTAAGACTAAGCTTCATATTGACAAGAACATTTTAGTTCAGTGTTCTCTGATGGACAAACTATGAAATGGTGACACTGTTTCTAAATTATCTCTAGTTTGATTTTTCTTCACAACACTTTCTCTTTGCTTATTGGCTGACATATACATTGGTACTGATATTTCTGCAATAAGGCAATATCATGACATGTCATATGACGTGACATATCAGTTTATTTAATTACTAGAAGAAATCAAACCTTGTAAACAGTAACTCTTGTCTCTTCGCGGGCATCTGTACAAGAACGTCGCCTGAACAAAATGCATACTAAAAACTAGCAAGAGCCTTTTTTCATTAAGAAGAATATCAAAGAATATTAAAGAAGAATACTGATGCCAGTGAGCATTCATTCATTCAGCTCTCAGTCATAACTAAAGGTCTGCTCTCTTTGGAGGTTGCTGAAACCAGTATTCAGCTCTCAAATTTGTTTGGTACCAAAATGTTTATGTAATGTAATATAGCAAATTTTAAAAGGAAATTCAACAAACAAATCATTCTTAAATAAAAATAACTAAATGGAGTATCTGTGTTTGCTTCAACTAGTGAAATGAGAATAAAGGTACTCCATCACATTCATTCAGAAATTGGTCACAACTCATTAACTGGCAACACTGCAATGACAGATACTGAAGTGGAAGCTTGCTCTTTTCAAATGGCTGATTTTACATCAAACATCTATATCGTCTCACAGCAGATTCTGTCATATCACACAACCCGAACATGCGGGATGGCAACTTGTGTGTTTTTTTTTTTTATGGAATATTATACGATACGATATGACACGATCGACACAACACGACATGATACGATACGATACGATGCAACGCTTCCTAGCTTGGATTAGCATAATGACTGGGAACAGAGGGAAACATGTAGCTTAGTTCCATCAGATGGTAACAAACTCCGCCTACCACAGCCTCTAAAGCTCAGTGATTAATATGTTATATCTTGTTATTTTAATCAACCCTAAGATATAAAAACCAGTTTCCGCTCATGGTGATGACAAAACTCCAAGTACTGACTGTAAGTGAGCGTCGGCACACAATTTGTGCATAAAAAAAATGGAGCAGAAACCTCAGAAATTCTAAAAAAGAAAATACTGCAAATGGCAACTGACTGGAGACTTAGCACTATTAGCTGTTCATCTTGATGCCTGCAAGTCCTAGTATTCACATAATGGTGAAACCTGCATTACTTTGCTTTTCTTTTTCAAATTTTCTGCAAAACTTATCTTGTTTCCGGCACAACACGTAACCCTCAGTATAACCATGTGTCATTTTTTTACTCTTCAGAGGCAGCTCTCATCCAACAGCAGCATTTTAGAGATGCATTTCACCTGGGAAATGTCATGGAGAATCACAGAAAGGTAATTTTTTTTAACCAAAAGCTGCACTGCTCACTTTCGTGTGGATATTATTAATTGAAACTGCTGGCTGCTATTTATAGGAGTTGTTTATTCCATTCAGCAGCTCAGTCCTAAGTGTAGCTGTACAGAATAGGTTCCAGTGTTTTAACAGAGTGTAAAGGATGTCTCCGACTGCTGGCAAACCCAGCAAGCATGGATAACAAAAAAACTAAGGCTCAGAATGAATCAGGCTTCGTGTAACTGATGGTAATGCATTAAAAAATGTCTTGAATGGCTCCAGTGGATCAACTCAGGACAAATCTAATTCATTTTATAAGGTGGACGATTTGGACTCCTCTGTATCCATCAGCTTTTTGTTGCTGCCGCTATGACAGTTTCCTTTCCAGGAATGATAACATTTCATTGAATCATTTTATCATCACCTTTCATCCCACCTCCTCTTCATCACCTACATCACCCTCATCATCCTCACCTCCCCTCCTGTGTAACCAGCTCTGTGTGTCCTCAAGCAGATTTAGTGCTGCCTCAGTGTGACTCACAAGCACAAAGACTAAATAGATAGAAGGGAAAAAATGTAAATACTGAAAACTGGCCAAGCGTCATGGGACTGGCCAGGCAACATCTTAATGGTCTCACATACTAAACACATCTGCATCTGCTAAAGGTGTGTGTGTGTGGTGTGTGTGTGTGTGTGTGTGTGTGTGTGTGTGTGTGTGTGTACTGCAGTAGCTCAGTGGATGACTCATCTCTGCGTTTCTATTTGAGGCGCATCAAACCCTGGAGTCACACTGCTGTCTGTGTGTCTGTGTGTGCGTGTGTATGTGTGTAAGTGTGTGTGTGTGTGTGTGTATCATGTACTATATCTGTATCCATGACAACCAAATTACAGGCAGTCATTCAAACACTCAGTCTGAGACAAAGTTGTCAAAAATATACCTGAGGTAGCCTTAAAGGTATCTTGTTACCCAGTTAATTAATGTGCCATTCATTGATTGTCTACACACACACACACACACACACACACACACACACACACACACACACAGTACAGTACATAATGCATACATTACATGTTGATGTTACATGAGCTAAAAGAGAGTGAATTTTGGACTTATATTCGCCAAGTGGCCAGAAACACGAGTCTAAACAAATGTTAATGTTGCTCTGCAACTGCTGGATGTGTTAGAAGGTGATGATATGTCAATGTTGTGTTCACAACTTATTTTCTGCTGCCTGCAAGTAGTCAAAAAAAAACAGCAATTACAGATATAAGGTATATATAACTCTCATTGCATCCTCAACAACAGACAAACAGCTCCATTGGTTCCAAAGTTAAAGCCATGAGCATGCCAACATTATTACACCAACAGTTGTGTCAGAAATCCCTCCAGTGTCTGAATTCTGAGAGTGAAATTTAGCTTAAGTGCCATGAAAATTACAGAAATGTCAAAAAAGAAATTTGTCCACGTAATGGACTGCCACTAATGTCGCAATCCAGTGTGTCACATTTTATAAATGACAAAATTCTTGTGGTACAACAACAAAATTGTGAGTGAGCAGAAACTGATGACCACTCATGCATGACTAAATTTTTTTAAATAATAAATTCAATTAGTTAGCTGTGAGTACATAGTTTCCTTAGAATGGAGAATCAGATTAAAAGGAAAAGTTTAGAATTTAAAACTCTATAGACCTATAGAGCTAAATTATGGAAAAAATATTAATTAAAACATTTTCTGCTTCTATTTTCTGTTTGTATTCTAGTAGCATCTAGCAGGCAGAGTTGGTCAGTCCACCACTTTGGTCCAGACTGAAACATCTCAACAACTATGAGATTTGGTACAGACAATCATTCATATTATGACATAAATTATGTAGTTGCATACACCATAAAGACAAAAAAAACTACAGAAGACTGCCCACCACCAACATCAACACCAGTCAGACGCTCAGACTCGGCTGTGTTTGTAGCACCAGTATAAACCATGAGAACACGTGTCTCACTCCAGTTACACCACATCAGCTGTTTGAGATAGAGAGACAAATTGAGACTCACCTGAGGTGTGTGGTGAATTCATGAAGGTTGAAGCTGGATGTCTCTCCCCAATCCTTCCACTGTGTGATTGTGTGCGTTAAAGTGGGTCGTCTGTGTCAGCCATGTGTTGGAGGACAGACGATGAACAGGCAATGTTGGTTTTTCTGCAAAAGAGAAAAATTATATTATATTTTTTTAGCACTTAGTATTCACCTTTTTATATTTTCTTTCTTTTATTTTTATTCTATTTCCTTCCTTGTACTTATACTATTCTCTAAACCCCTGCTCCACACAGCACAATTGTCCAATCGTAGTTTAACAAGCATAACTTGGCACCACACGTCTGTCAAGCTTTGGATTTATGGGATGCTACTATACTGTGTCAGAATTTATACTGATGTTAGCAGCTCTGTCCTTCTCTTTCCACTAAAAGTTACCTGGTGCCTTCTCCTTAGTGTATATCGTTGTTTTGCCGTCTTGTGCAATTAAATTATGTAGGTGCTTTATCAATGACCTGCCTTCTATTGATGAGTCCAACTTAATTACAAATTAATTTACAGTTGCTTACATTTCTAAGTTAGCATTCTTACAATAGATTTTCACTTTCCTGCATCTACCCAATATACACTTGTCTACTATTAAATTATGAGCCTCATATTCAAACCATGTGTGTACCATGTATGTGCTGCACATGCATAGAAAACACATTTCTACAATGTCAGAATAGCTTATATACAGACATTTTCACTATTAAAAAATTAGGTGGCTCACTGGAAACCCATGAAAGTGCAGTTCGTGTATAGTGTATTTAGTATTCATACTTAAACCTACATACCCATACTGATATTATAAGCTTGCCATCAAGGCTGCTGGAGCTGAAGCACTGAATTTCTGGATTTCTTTCACACAAATATTTACACAATTAACTTATATATTCAAAGGTAGGAGTTGGCAATTAGGTTCAACAATCGGCCAGTTTTACCGTATTTTTGAAAAACAGATTTATAAAACCAGTTGTTGCAGGACTGTATCACAGGGCACACACATTAGTGAATTTGGACCAGCAGAGTTACAGAAGCTCATGTTGATATTCATTTGTCAAAAAATGATATGTTGTGAATCTGTATGTTGTGTCCTGAACCATCAGGAACTACATTAACGAAACAAGCTGTACCCTATTGCATAATGTGGCTGCCTGGTCCTCTGGCGCCACCAACTGGTCTTATATTGGCAAAGTGTACTTCATGTGCAATCGAGTATCAGCGAAAGGGGAACAGAATACACAGAGAAACATCACGCACTCCGACATCCTGAGTAACTATCTTGAATGAATATTAGAGGGGCTTTGTGTGTGTGGGTGTCTGTGTGTCATGAGTGAGCCAGTAAATTACCTCCATACAAGCATTTGTGGATGGTTAGCAGGGTTATATTCTCAATGTTTGTGCACTCGAGGTAACAGGGAGTTCAACAGCATTCTATCCGACTCAAATCCAGAATCAACTCCACAAACTGAATGTGAATCCTTTTGAATCCCTTATCTAATCTCATTAGGTTTACTGTTCAACATTAAGTGACTAAAAACCAAGATGTATAATCACCTTTTATTCGCTGCGGAGGCGGAAACACTGCAGTTTTTAGTGGCAGCCTAATTACAGCTCACATACTGAAAAAGAGGTGAGCAGCAAGTGTCTGGTGGCCGGGCCTTGACCCATGGGGCCTGGTCGGGTACAGTCCAAGGAAATCACATAGAGCTGCCAACCCGTAGGCTCCCCACCTACAGGGAGAGACATTGGTAGTCAGGTGCAGTGGAAGCCAGGTGGCAGGCAAAGGCGGGGAGGTAGGCGTGCCAAGCCCTGGCACTGTAGCTCTATGGATACTATGGATACTAAGAAGAATTTTGAAATACTATAAGTCTCCCTGTTCCTTTCACCAGGCCATAGTGACATTTTAAAGCTCCAACAATAATAATACAATACAATTTTTACCAAACAAACTTTTTAATTAGAAAGTAAATAACACCCCTAAAACAATGAGTCAGGTGACACATTAAACCTTCCCTAAAAACTCTGCAGCACAACAATGCTTCAGTCTACACAGCCTCTCCATTTTCACCATTTGAAGAGCCAAGTGTGTCAAAGAGTTTTTCTGCATCCTCACAGGTAATCTAACTATATACTCACCAGACTGCCATAACTAATTGCTCTTTGCACACAATACACTAATCAGACATTTCACATTTACTTCCAAATGGAGTATTTTTTTTTAATCACTCAACAGCCGTAGAAACAGGAAACTTACTTATATCCCAACTCCATTCCTGTGGTCTTAACAACAGGCAGCACAGACTCTTCATTTCACAGGCCAGTAAATCAACAACAATACACTCATGAGTTTACCACTCATTGGAAAAGTCTCACTGTGAGCAATCACATAGTTTGAACTTAATTTGGGTACACCAGTATAACCAGCAGAGGGCACAAAACTCTGTAAGGTCCTCATTCAGGTTTATACCCTCAAGTCACAATCAGTCTTCTGGTTGTATAGAAAAGTGCATTGACAGGCTGAAATACTACAGAGGAGGGTAAAATACTGATTTCAATCATTTCTGACCAAAATGTAGAGTTTTGTCCATAAAAGACAAAAGTGTAGATTTCTTTTCTTTTGTTGCATGTGGCCGGTCCAACTATGGAGAGAGCTCTGGGACTTGAGAAGGTTCGAAACGGAACGCAACATTCAGTTGGCGTTATTTCTACAAGATCAGTAAGTAACAAAACCGGCCCACTTATTAATACAACCAGGTGTTTTAATCTGCCTTTATCATGGCACCGGGAATGAGGTTTCAAGTTAAAATTGGGATTCTTACAGTTGTTTCATGCTTTGGACAGCAGCTAGGCCTAGAGCGGCAGCCATGTTGCTAACACTACCACTGATAATCTAAAAAATAACACATTTCCTGGTTGTGACCTTTATAAAAAGGGCAGTGGTGAAATGTACTATATTCTTCTTTACAAAAGTGGCGCTAACATTAATACCAGTTGGAAAGTTTTCTATTGCTACTTTAACCCATTACTCTCCATATTTTCATAAAACATTACTCACATGTAATTTCATGTGTGTCACAAGACTAATGCAAACTCGTGTCTAGCCTGAAAACGTTTTACTTTTGATGTTACTTTGGAGAGAGTAAATAGGTATTTATAGGTATTGCAAAACTGACATATTGAGGGTAACACTCATATTTTCTGAATCAAATACCCAACAGAACAGCTGTGCACGCCCTGAAATCAGCCATTAGCTGTGTCTCAATTCAGGTGCCACATCCTCAGAGGGACGCAGTCTACAAAGACGTGGCCCCTGAAGCCCACAGATGCCGAACCAAAATGGGACAGTCTGGTCTACGAAGAATTTCCTATTTATCCTCAGCCACTGTTTTATTCGTAGAATCCACTTTTGTCTCTTTTTGAAAAGTGAAGGATCCACCCATTTCGATCCTTTGTTGGCAAAGAAACAAAGGATGAAGGACCAACGTCAAGATGTAAAAATGCCATCACCAATAAGAGAGCAAGATTTAATATGCAAGAATATGCAGTCCATTGATATTTTTGCAGGAAAGGGGTTTCGGGATCTCATGGGTTGTACAGTTAATAAAGTACGAAACAACAAAAATAATGTGTTGTTTTCTGTATCACTTCAAATATGTTCGAACTTGAGCCGTAAGACTAACCAGCAGGCCAGCTACTGTATTAGCCTAATGACACGCACATAAACCCGCCCAAAGAAAGAAAGAGAAAGCATCTTTGAATACAAAACAGAACAAGCTACCACCTCAGTCATGTGTCTCAATGTTTCCAAAGCATCAAGAAATAAAAATCTCTCTTTCTCTTTCTCTCTCTTTGCCGCCTCCTCCTCCTCCTCTTCACACCATCATTTCCTAAAATACCTGGGCCCTCCCATTCTGGAGAGGAGCAGGAAGTGCTGCCTGGCAACCAGGGAGCTGGCTGCCGTGGTAACGGTTCACCTGAGCACCTCTTCCCTAAACAAACAGCAAGTGTGAGCAAGTGAGAGAGCGATGTGAAGTCAGTCATAGAAACTCTCCTACAATATTTGTTTATAGTCTCTTTTTTCTTGCTCGCTCGAACTTGTCCGTCACATAAACACAAACACACACATGCATGCATGCACACACACACACACGCGCGCACACATACACACACACAAAATCAGTCCTCTCTCAGACTGAAGGAGAAAGGAGACAAACATATATTCCAAGAAATACATGCAGATACATAATAGCTGTCCTCTAAGAGTTGACTTTAAAATTGTGTACAATAAAATTTATTTGCATATAATAAAAAATTACTGGAAAGCTGCATTGATTATTCAATTAATCAGCAAATTAACCTGTTACTATTTTGATAATCAATTAATCATTTAAGTCGTTTTTCAAGCAAGTATGACAAATCATCTGGTTTCTCCAATAGCTTCTCAAATGTGAGCATGTACTGCTTTTGCATGTTTTAAAATTAGAGTAAATTGAATTTCAAAATGAGAAAGGGCAGATCCTGATCAGCTTCATATAAGTAAATCATTTTCTTCAAGTGGGAGCAAGCAATGTGTGTTGCTTCATCAGGTTCCCTTGTCAATCAGGAGGATAAATCACAGGCAGTGATTGGGACACCCACAAGGGGTCACGGACTCACGTGACGGTCTTTGCCTCATTTTTTGTAAATTACTGTCTAACTTTATTTCGTCAGGGCTCTGAAAATGATTGTGTTCTTTTAAATTGATATGGTGATCATGTTAGCAAACACTTTACACATAAAGCAGTTACAGAGCAACATCATCATTCATTTGGAGTCCAGTTTCTGTCCACCCAATATATGAAAGTCCAATATTCACTCTCTTTTAGCTTTGTTTTGTTCTATATCAACTCCTGAGGGTAGTACCTGGCTTTTAGTATGTGTTTTTTTTTTTTAGATGAAAACAACCGTAGGTTAATTGCTGTTTTCACATTTTCATTTGATAGATTATAATTATATAGATACTGATTATAGCTGCTTTAAATAAGACAAAGACAAAAAGTATGGGACCTAAAATGAATCATGCAGCCACTACCTGTCCTGATTTATTTAGGCAGAAATATTGAAGTTACAGGTACAATATTCTCATACCATTTATTTTTGTTTTAAGAGTTATTAGTGGCTGTAATCATTCCTCCTGTCCATACTGGCCGTGAACTAATCCCTTACTGTAACTGGAGAGACAAAATTCCTAATCTTTTACGAATGCATTCAAGTTTAGCCAAAGCTAATATGAAGCTTCAGTAGTCTGAGCAAAATCAAATGGGTATCTTCGTGCACTGAAAGGAAGGAAGGAAGGAAGGAAGGAAGGAAGGAAGGAAGGAAGGAAGGAAGGAAGGAGAGGAGGAGGAAGGAAATTTAAATATAAATTTGAAGATGGAAGGACAAAGGAGAATTAAAGGATTAAAGGGTGAGGAGAGCCAGAATGCTGTGAACAAACAGCTATAAGAAGTATGAGATCATCTTGACCCGTTTGCTGTGATTCATTGCAGCATTTAAAATGAATCAGTCATTAAGTCTCACCTACTGAAATCAACATGTTCCGTAACTGAACATCTGCAAACATGCAAACCTTATATCAAGCAAAGAGATGTCTTTACATCTGGATTCATATTGCAAAAAAAAAAAAATTAAAAATCAGGAGATGGGCCTATCGAGATAAACAGCTGGTGGCGCTAATTCTTCAGTGGCGTGTCATTTAATCACTGCAGAAGAAGAGGACACAAGGAGATTATGTAATGAAAAGAGTGCCAATCAAAACCTCAGAGGGTGGAAAAGGATGTAGAAAACATGATGGAAATATGGCACTTCTCTCTCTTCAGTGGAGGTTTAAGTCACATTATTCATGTCTGCCATGATTTATTTGCTAATTCTGCAGCGTTTTGTTTTTATTGATACACCAACTCTCTTCTACCTCAGTCCAGTCAAACCTTTCTGTGATATTTGGACTTATTGTCAAATTTCGTGCATTTCAACTTTTTTATGGTGCCAATTGAAAATGCACATAAACACAGATATATATATATATAAACACACTTATTGATAGCACCTGCACTATGTGTCAGACTACTGCACTGAAACACTAAATAAAAGATCACAGACCAAGTCTGAGAGCGGCAGGGATGGAGTCTTAACATTGCTGTTAATAATGGCAAAGAACAGGTTCATATTCTGCGATGAGAGAGATGGTATAAGTACCGACTTCAAAATAAATCAACATGTCATCATTTTGAATCTATGTGAACCTCCAGGAAAAAGGAATATTAAGTTTGCCATAAACAAGATTCACAGCCTGTTGTAAAGAGCTGAGGATAAAAAAACACCAACAGCAACCAAAGTCTACAAAAAACATCCAAACATGTCCACACTAGTGCAGAAAAATATAAATAGGTTTTCAGTCACTATAAACCCACACTTTCCACCACTGAGCAATTCAGAAACACTCTCTCAAATGGACAAATAAAACTGATCTTGATCTCAGCTTGCCAGAAGTAACAGCCTCTGGAAGGAGAATATAAACTGTGCACATTTTTGATTTTATATGTACATGCTAAAATTTTCATCAAACGATGGGAAACTGAAAATGGGTGGCCTTCAGCTGGTACATGACGTACATAATTACATAATACATACTAAACTGATTTTTGTTGAAGTACCAGCTTCCATCACTACAGAGTTCTTGATGTTAGCAAGTTAGCAAGTAAACTAACATTTATTCATATGGCACTTTTCTGATCTGACATCACAAAGCACAATAGGAGATAAAGCTCTTTAGTTTTGCACCTGGAACGAGATCTATCTTAGAGACCTACTGGTGACACAAAGCTGCAGTAGACAGTCATGCAGGGCTCTTTAAGTAATCACAAGAAAGTGTGCTGCACCTCCAGAGCGGCACGTTGTGTGTAGGAAAAGGTATCTATATCCTCCCACTTATGTACAAATAGAGAATGTAGTATTAGTATAGTAAATAAGTACTGAAATCCCTACCAAGTTGTCATCTGCTGACTCCACAAGTTAGCCTGTTAATGCCACACTATCAGCTTCAACACAACCAGCCCACAGCAGCATCCTGGAGGTTTTTAGGGAAACTGCTGCAGCTGCACTGCTAATCATCATCAGAGGAATCTCTTACAGTCTGGGACAAACCTGAAGACGAGCTGAAACCTACAAAGTCTGGACAAACCAAACACAATCACTGTTTCCACCAGTGTGCACAGATGTTTTAGTCTTTCAGTCTGTCAGTCAGGACAGAGCATAAACTTTACAACTGAGTAAAAATACTAGACAACACACTGGACGACTTGTTAGTAACCACTGGAGTTCTGGTGGTAGATGACCCTGCAAATCTCACAAGAAGGCCAACTGCAGGTGAGTGTGAACTTTGCAAAACACAGCTAACTTCAGGTTCAGCGATGTCACTTTATTAACAGACATCGCTGGTCACAAATATCAAAACATGATTAGAGAAATCTCTTTGAGAACAACTGGCTGTAACTGGACATTAGAATCTTTTTATTGCACACTACATAGTTTTATCCGTCCGCTGTCAACACCAGTAGACCCAGACTGGCACAGACACTGCCCAACTAAGTCAGATCAGTCCTCGCATCCAAATCATATTCATAATCGACTCAACATTCCCCTTCACCGAATGTCCCATCTCCCATATTCCAATTCCCCAGGACTCTGGTTCTCCTGAGCCCGCGTTTTAGCTGCTAGACAAGCTATGGTGGATAAACTCTTACAGTGCTAAAAGTCAATTAACCGATCGACAGAAAATGAATCAGCAACTATTTTGACGAACAATAAATCATTTAATTTATTTTTAAAGCAAAAGTGAGAAACATTCCCAAGATCCAGCTTCTCAATTGTGAGGATTTTCTGCTTTTCTTTGTCAAGTGAAATACACAGAATCTATCTTTAGGTTCTGGACTGTTTGGCAGAGAAGACATTAGAAGGCATCACCTTGTACCTTAGGAAGCTGGGATGAGCATTTTTTCCCCATTTTCTGACATTCTATTGACCATAAAGAAGACTCAATTAATCAATCAATAATGAAAGTAATTGTTAGTTGCAGCCATAAACTGTGTGCATGACTGACTCTGGATGATGTGGATGTAGTCAATTTTATATTTCTTACTGATATAACAATTTGCATTAGCTACTAGCTGTTTTTCGCTAATACAAGGGGAAGTTGGATTTTAAGTGCAAGATCCATCCTGCTATGCATATTTAGTCTGATCTAATGGCCCTTTTTAACTGGCCCAGTTTAGCATGCTTTAGCCATGTATTTAATTCAATCAATATTTTCATGTAACTTACTTATGTTTATTTTTCTCGTTTTGTTGTTTTCATTCCCCTTTTTCTTTCAGTAAAGCACTTTGTAACTTTGTTAAGAAAAGTGCTATATAAAGTTTATTATTACTATAATTATTATTATAATTACCATTATTATAAGTCCTGATTTTAGGTGGATAACAGTGCTGAACCGAAAATTTGCAGGGCCAAACCTTGACACTTTTTCAGTACAAAACAGTTGTATTGTCAAGTAAGGACAATAAAGTCATTAGAGTCAGTTTTGTTGTTTGGGTTTCTTTGACAGTCGAGTTGCCTCAATCCTTAGCGGCAACTAGCAACCCAGATAAGTGTCAAGTGCCCGACAACATTGCAACAAAACGTACACAAAATGTAGATATTTTTAATGTCATAAAGTAAGAGGTTTCCATATTTCATGCTGAGCACTAAATTGCTCATTTGGAAAAGGCTTCTGTCGCTCACTGACTTTACAACTGCAAATGCAAGATTAGCAACATGGGAGAAATGTACACATATGTCCGTTTCCAATAAGGAACCTCATTCATAAATGTAAGTGTAACTTGGACAAGTTAAAGCATAACATCATACTACATTTGTTTATAGTCACTTTTCAAGCTTACAGAGAATGAGCTCTGGTATATACTTGCTACCAGTGGTAGCTGTCGTGTTACTGGTTATTTGGTTGGATGTTCTACACTGGCAGCCAGTGGTCATCCACTAACCATCAGTGTAGAGGGTTAACTACTTTCCTCTGTTAGCTTTGGGCTTGCACAGTAGATGGCTGGTAACCTTTTGGTTGTCAGTTGCACCCTTGTTAGTTGCTAGCTAGTAACTTAACTCCTGGGTCAAAAACTTAATGTACAAAGGTAGCTGCTGTGTGGAAGCAGGTAGTAGCTGTTACCTGTGTGGTAGCGAGTAAACTGTTGTAACTGTCAGGTGTCATCTCACGTCCTTTGGCTAGCTATAGCAAGTATGGTAACTTCCAAGTTAGCTGGTGTGTCAACTGTACAGTATAGTAAGTGGAGGCAAATGCTTAGCAAGCACAAAAATTCACCTCCTCTCGCCCTGCGACCATTCTTCACGAAACCTTTAACTGCCTGTCGGTAGGTAAATCCCTCTCGGACGGTCACGCACACACGCACCCAGGCACCCTCTCCCTCTCTCTCGCTCCCTCTCCCATAAACCTCACGGTACCGTGGACGTCGGCGGGTCCTCCTGGAACGCGTATTTTCGCAGAGGTCGCTTCCTTCCCCGGCTTCGGTTTCCGCCGAGGCTCGGTGTGTCCCCCGTAGCGCTCCCGTGCTCTTTTATTTTAACATGAAAACGTTTAATTTAATAAGAGGGACGGGTCTTACCTCCTACCGTTTCACCTCCTCCATATTTACAGTCTGCCTCTCTCCCTCTCCCCCTCTCTCACACTCTCTCTCTCTCTTTCGCTCTCTCTCTCCCACCACCAACAACAACATTATTGACGTCCTCCTCCTGCCACGTGACCAGTCTGCTGGGGCTAAAAATAGACTCAATAGAAACCAATGGAGGCGGACAGACCAGGCAGAGATAGACAGGCAGGCAGACAGATGTACAGTTTAGTTTGTCTTCCTTGCCTACTTAACCTTACTTTCCTATGTTTGCTACACACATGGGGCCTCAGTACATACAACAGAGCTGCAGGGTTCAACTAATTGCTCTTGCTAACTGCTAACGAGGAGGACTACACACTGGAAGACTTAAAGACCCCCCCCCCCATTAGCTGTGCAATGTACGCAATGAAGAAACTATCAAAAGGAATAAACTAACTATAAACTATTTCTATGATTAATATTCAGCTTTTTATTTTGCATAATGTCCATCATCATGCTTTCCATTCTCCCCATAATTTAGCTCCATATTTTTGCATCTTATATATATAATTGCATTCCTGTCACAGAGATCCAGAGGTATTTAGGGTATTTCCAGAACCCTCAAATTATCCTCTAATAATGTGGATTAAAAATAAACAATTTAATCTGATGCACGATTGATATAATAATAATAATTTTTACTAGCTTCTCAAGTTGTAACTGTATTTCCTGTCCAGGTAGCCAAAAACGACTTATGCTCTATGCTCCCATTGCTCTTTTTGTAAAACATGAGCAAAATATTAATATGAATGAAAACCTAAAATACTGGACAAACACATCAATATGCATATCAGCCAATCATGTGGCAGCAGTGCAATACATACAATAATGCAGATACAGGTCTGTAGCTTCAGTTCATGTTGTGAAACAGCCGATCTCCAGGGATTTTCACACACAATAGCCCCTAGAGTTTTTTACTCAGAATGGAACTAAAATCATCCACAGAGCAGCAGCTCTGTGGACAGAAACACCTTGTTGATAAGAGAGGTCAGAGGAGAATGGACAGAGTGGTTGGAGCTGACAGAAAGGCTACAGTAACTCAGATAACCACGCTTTATAACTGTGGTGAGCAGAGAACACATTCAACCATGAAGCGGATGGACTACAACAGCAGAAGACCACGTCAGCGTCAACTTTTGTCAGTCAGAAATCTAATGATGCAGTGGGCAGAGGCTCACCAAAACTGGACACTTGTAGGCCTCCAGTGGCCTGCAAAAGCCCCATATTCACTGTGTGACAATTGATTTTAGTGGATGAGTGTCCACTAAAGCTCAATACCAAGACAATGACAAGATAAGGGACTCATGGAGGGACGTGCTTTATTAACTGATCTTTTGACTCTGTCCTTTGTGAAAATGCAATGGGCATTTTTAATGTTTTTTTGAGACTAAATAATCATTAAAAAATGTCAATAATGAAAGCACAGTACAAACCTGTGTCTAGATAGAAACCTACAATATGCATTTAAATGACACATTAGCTTGACCACTGAGCTGCCTGTTTTGATCCCCTTCGAAACGCAAAGAAGAAGCTAAGAAGATTAAATTATAACTATAACTATATACTGCACTTTGTTCTGGGTCCAGATTTGCAGCTCAAAAAATTAAAAAGTCAGCTGGTGACAGTGTTTTTACCCAAATCTTTGATTTTTTGTGTTTGCGTTAGCATTAGCATTAGCATTATCGTACACTGACTAGCTATACCTAACTAAAACTGCTAGTGACAGTTGTCATTTCAGCCAACAAAATCCATGATTGCTGACTAGAAATGAAAAGTCTGGTGCCCTCTATGTTACCATTACTTCGAATGTCAACTGATAAATCTGCTACTGTTCTCTTTGTAAACCGCATAAGTCCTTTGCTATGGAAAGCTCGAGAAGTGTAGTTACAGTAATTAAAGAGTGCAGGGCAAAAGGTCAGTTGTCGTAACTTTACACTTACGGAACCAATGAAAATATGTTATGTTGTATTTCCTATAGGACTTTCAAGGATCATAATGGATGCTGGATTTCCATGTCTTTATGATAATTTTTCTGTTACACCACTTTAGCATTTGCAACTCCCAGATGGGTGTCAATCTTACTCCACTGCATCATCGCAAGCATCTGTGTTCAAAACAAATCTGGTCGATGGGTACAAACGGTGCACCACATAAGTTAAAGTCAGCCACAAGTTTTAGCTCCAAAACAAAAATACAAAATACACTTCAAGAATACAGAGAACAGAGTCTAGCATTAACAGAAGCACGGTGGGACGATTAAAAAAATTAACATAAAAAGGTTGATGTATGATCCAGTGGCCGGCGTCAACGTATATATGTCTATGTGGGGATAGTATTATATGTAGCAATTATAGGGAACTAAAAAATATGTATAAACTCCAAAGGTCCTACAAGAAAACAAGTGAAGTACATATAATAATGTCTTCGAGGGTGGGAGTGGATGAATCTGGTTAAACAGTAACCGCCCGTAAGGGACGTTGTAAGAATTGAAGCGAATGTGTCCGCAATGAGGCAGTGATGATTTCATTGGTCAGCGTGGACTCTGGCGTCATACCTAACCTTGACTGGGGAATTGTGACAGGGTCATTGCACAAAAATCCAAGAGTGAAAGCAGAAATCTGAGAGCAGGAATTTCGCGAGCGCACTGAAGCAGCCTCAATGTGAGGAGAGGGGCTCAAACTGAAGCACAGGACACACTCTTGAATATAGATAGGAAAGAAACCAGGGGTGGAGGAGGAGATTGGGTGAAAAAAGGGCAGGAAGAAGATAGGAGAATGTGACTGAGCAGAGAGGTTAAAGAAAAAATGAAGGAAAGGAGAGAAACAGGAACAGAGATGAAGGAAGGAAAGGAAGTTAGGGGGTTGAAGGAAGGGGGAAGAGGAACGATGAAGGGAAACAGGATATATTCTGCATGAACAGGAAAAATAAGCTAGAAAACAGAAAGCAGGAGGTGGAATGAAAGGAAGGAAAGAGTGAGAGACAGAAATAGAGAGAAAGAGAGAGAGAAAGAGCTATTCTGGTAATGATGTTGTTGCCATGGAGACGTTGTCCTCAGTCAGACTACTCCACAGGTGCCTCGTGGGTATTTTTAAAGGACTTCACTGATTGGTAGAGGTCTTTGGAACAGAAGGCTATTGACTGGTTGACATAAATGAAAGTGAAAGGTCATCCCATTACATCTCATTACCCTCTGAAAGCTTCTCTTCACAGCCTTCTCCTTTTCTTTTATTTCCTCCTCCTTGCTTATTCCTCTCAATAGTCATGAAATTAATAAAGTTATACCTGCACACTGTGTGTTCTATTTAAAGCAAAGCCATTATTAACCTATCTATGTTCAATGAAGAGCAATAGTAACGGATACATTAAAGTGGCTGTAATCAATATGTTTGTATCATCAGTGATCATTTGACTACTTGTTTTGGTTTTTCTGGTGTGCTACCCAGCACCAGCCCACAGACAGACAAAGTTAGCAGTTAGCTGGGGAACTTCGTGGAGCATTTAGGAGCTGAAGAGCCACCGGTATAGAGACCACAAACAAAGCAACAAAAGAATGAATACTGGACTTCCATTCATTAAGTCCCAAGTAGGACAAGTCCAAATGAAAACTATTGTGGCTCCATATCATCTGTAAATAGGCTAAATTAAGGCTAAACAAGTTCTCCATATGAATTTAAAAGGTAATCATAGGGTTGTACTGTTATTATAGCCTCTTTCCCCTGCCCCGACATTGGCCAAAAAATCTATTATTGTAGGTTTAAAAAACATATTAAAGGGACTATTTGTAAGTTTTCTCTCTCTCTCTCTCTCTCTCTCTCTATATATATATATATATATATATACATATATATATATATATATATATATATGTATGTGTGTGTGTGTGTGTGTGTGTGTGTGTGTGTGTGTGTGTGTGTGTGTGTGTGTATAAACCAGACATAAATAAATAGACATTTGAAATCACATAAATCAAAATTACTCTATGTTCCAGCCTGAAATCAATGTTTCTTTAATTGTGACCTCATGTTGCACCAGTGGGTGGATGTAAAATCTCAGACTAATAGAAGCGTCACAGGTTCAAACCTACACAGGTAGAAATGTGTCCAGTCATAGTGAAGCAGGGACAAACACTTCATCATTACACTGGGATGAAGATGTGAAAATGGGCTCAGTGGTGTCATTAAAAGTTATTAGACAATAGAAGATGAAAAGAGAGAGAGAAAGAGAGATAATGATGAGAAAAGATGAACGGATAACATGTCAATATGTAGCTCAGACACACGCACACACACACACACACACACACACACACACACACTCAAACACACTCAAACACACACTGCAAAAGGAGCAGTGATGAGTCAGCCTCCTGTGAGTCACCGGTGAAATCAGAAATGTCAGACAGAAAAAAGAGAACACAAACGCACACACGCACACACACGCACACACACACACACGCACACACATATATGACTAGCCAGTTTCTGACATTAATGAAGATAGCCTTGGAAACTGATCTGACACATGCACATACACACACACACACACACACACACACACACACACACACACATACACATACAGAGCTCCCATTCTGCATGACTTTTAAACTTGTTAAACCCATATATACAATTTCCAAACATGCTTCTTCCTATTTAAAATCAAAGCCAAGTTTCATGGATTTAATAAAACTGAAACAGAAATTTTACCTGATTCAATTTTAGGAGGACTTCTGATTCTGCATCTTCCTGTGTTGCTCTCTGAGACCTCAAGTCCCCCAGCAGGTCCCCGGACCACGGGGTGAACACCACTGATCCTGCTGCTTTACTAAATGCTGCACATCAGTGTAACCATGAACTGAACTGACCAAGACTGCAGTGCCCTCTAGAGGAGAGGAAGGATGGTGCATGGACGTTCACGAACAGTTATTGCTGTATTACTCTAACTACCCTTACAAAGATTAATTTACTTGAGTAAATGTTCTTAATTACTATATTTAGGTAAAATACTGACGTACTTGTACTTTTAATGCTTCTTTAATTCTACTTCACTACATTTCTCTAGAAAACATTATACAGTTTACTCTTTTATATTTATATACAATATTAGCCTTTATTCGCAGTTTATTGATATTTATAAAACTGACATACTGAACTTCACATATAAATATAAAGCCTCTCAATTTATTATACAATTTTTGTAATATGCTTTTAATGACATGTGGTGTTGAAATTACATTGCAAAAAATGCAGACAAAACTTATGATGTGCACAAAGTTGAAGTAAAAAATCTGTTTCCCTTTTTTTTTAATTATTCACAACTGTATGATTCTCATTATTTAATTAAAAATATGTAAATACTCCCTGTAAAGATTCTGCAGACACTGCCGCGTTTATTTTGCTCTATCCAGATGAAACGCGGTTTGGAGATTTTCTTAAAATAAAAAATAGTCATTGCTTAAAAATTTAATTTCACTTAATAAACTTTATAAACTGTCCAACTCATAAAATATGAGTTAGACAACCTGTAACTGTGTATCAACAGCTGATCAATTACCGTTAAATCCAGTTGTGTCGAAAGACTTAAATAATGCATTAAGGTACCAACTGCTTGATCCGTGCGTAAAATTACGCACTGGAGACTGCAGATGTAAAGCACATATTGTCAATGCTGATGGATCTGTGGAAAAGAGCTGTAGCCTATACATTATAACAGTAGGTGACAACATGAAGGGAGCTTTTGCCTCCAAATTTGCATGTAGGCCTATGACACTCCAGTGTTAATGGTAGTAGCAGAAGTAGTTCAGGTAGTAATGGTAGTATGGTATTAGGTGTTGTATACCGTGTATAGGTACCGTGTATTTGCCTGCTTCCCCTCTAATGAGGAGCTATTCACTGACAAACACTCCCATCCTCCTTCTCCTCCTCCCTCTCCTCTGCACACCTCCTCTCCTCCCTCCTCCATCCCCTTTCTCCACTGTTGTCAAGGCAACAAACCTTTACACTGGAGCTGTTAGTCATCAATCCACGCAGCCCACCCCCCCAACCCCCACCCCTCTCTCTTGATGGTACTGTGACGTTAGCCTAAATCACGAGTCAAATTCAATTCAAGTCACTTCCTGTTCATCATAACAATGTTTTACTGTAAGAACATAATTTCATATAAGATGTAGCAACATATTAAAAAACATAATAAAAGGCCAATAATGATAATAATGATAATAATAATAATAATAATAATAGTAGTAGTATAATATTTGTAGTAGTATATATTTAGTAGTATATTTCCTCCCCACAGTCATGGGTTGGGCTTGTTTGGAAGTGCACCCAACACACACACACACACACACACACACACACACACACACACACACACACACGGTCAGAGGGAGGAGGAAGGCGGATCTCCAAGTCCAGACTCCAGGACTTCCTCAGCAGAGCGGAGCCCGCGGCGCAGTAAGTATTTAACACCACCCGCTGTTTATGATCCCTGTTTATTTCTCCAGGTGGAAACTGCTTTTTAATGTTAGTGTCATCATCTGAGCACAAATTAAATGATATCCTATCACTGGAGAAAAATATACTGTAGAGTCATGTTAAATCTTAACACAGTGCCAGGTAACAGGTGACAACTCACTGCTGGCGCTGAAGCTGTACAGTAGCCTCTAATTCTCCTGTAATTTTGTGTAACATCCCTGTAGTTGTGGCGGTGTGTGTCTGTGTGGTAACGGCATTAAAGACGTGTCTGGAGCGGAAGGGATAATTAACTTTGCTGAGGTTGTAATAATGGGTTTTAGCTGCGATAATGAAGCGAGCAGGCAGAAAAACCATTTGGTTTTGGCTCAATTCTGCTGCCTCCTGTAAATCCCGTCAGCTCGGTGCGACACTTCCTGCTCTGTCTTCTTAACGGCATGTTTACATTGTTTGACTCCGCGGCTGATAGAAAATGTGATAAAAAAAAAGTGTAGAGTTATATCCTGAGTAAGCTCTGTGCTGCGTAGCAGCTTTACAGTCAATTATGCACTCGTATATTCAAAGAGCTGAGGATTTTATCGTGAAAGTATTTACTCCTGTCAACTGAATAGTATTATTAACAATAATATTTCATATTTACATTTTTTTTCAAAATATTTTATTCAATAATTGAAAATCAAACTCGATTTGTAGCTTATAACATCTTATATAGGTCAATAGAGATCAGAGTGCAACTAACGACGTATTTACTCAGGTAACTAATTTGAATTTTATACTACTTTATACTCACATTTCACTTCATATCAATAGGTCTATATCGTACTTTTTACTACAGCTGCTAATATTTTACATATAAAATACATGATAATAAATATCACATATTGTTGTAGATTAAACTATCCTACATTGTATAAAAAAATCAAAATTAGCTCCACCTTAACCAATTACAACATTACAATGCTACTTACATGTTAATGCACCAGTAATAATTAGGGTTGAATAATATGCAAAAAAAAAAAAGTATATGGATTGATGAATGAATGGAAAGCAAACAAGTAAAGGGTGCATTGAGTTGCAAATAGGCAAACAGGAAAAAAACAGGAGACTGGGTTTGATAAGTCGTATGATAATAGTACAAGTTGTCCAGCAATGAGTTCTACAGACTGAGGATGAAGCATTTTCTGAGGCATTTAAGTGATGCGCCAGTGC
Organism: Seriola dumerili; assembly: GCF_002260705.1. Lineage (NCBI taxonomy): Eukaryota > Metazoa > Chordata > Actinopteri > Carangiformes > Carangidae > Seriola > Seriola dumerili. The sequence continues at coordinate 330,486 of NW_019174368.1, forward strand.
CATGGTGTCACATCGATTGCTGTGTTCATCCAGAAACACGTGAAAGGGGTGATAGGTACTGACCATGATGCTCATTAGCCTGAGCATCCTCCTCTCCGACACCTCCACCAGAGAATCGTGTCACAAGAGCTTGTTGATCCTGTAGGTTTGTGCTGCTGGATTTGTCTCTGGATCTCAGTAATGTTTTTTTTTATTTATTTATTTTTTTTTTATGGTTTAGTGTATGAAAACTTGAAATCCAGATTTTCTGTCATGTCATGGGTTCATTTGTTGGGGGGCAAAAGTTTGCTCTTGGGTGCTCTCTGGCCCTGTCTTTGATGCAGGGACCACGGAGTAAAAGAATATGAATATGTCAAATATGTTTTTTGTCCACTCAAAAGATTCTAATTGAATCCATTTTGATTTAGTTCAATAAATGATACAGCCCAAGGCATCATCTGTACTCACTAATCTGTTTTCTCCCTTTCAGATCATGGATGATTCTTCTCCTCGTCCTGTTCGCTCCATGTTTGCGTGGCTGGTGGGAGCGTCGCAGGTGCTGGGCTTGGCGTCTGTGGTGCTGACCGGTGTGTGGATGGGTCACTACCGCGGGGGCTTCGCTTGGAATGGCTCAGCGCAGGAGTTCAACCTGCACCCTCTGTGCATGGTGCTGGGGCTGGTCTTCCTGCACGGCGATGGTGAGTCCACGATTCAGTGGTGGGTCAGGGGTTGTTGTCACTGAGATTACAGGCAGAAACATATCTGGATACTTCACTTTGAATCAAAGTGTGGAACCAACCGACTCTCCATAGTTGCCTTCTCTGGAGAACCAGGCTGAACTTTCCAAATCTAGTTAAGAACCATGTCAAACTAACTGGTCTGCTCTGTAAAACCACATTCACTGAAAACACCTTTCAATTCAAACTGTAAGCAGAACAACACACAAACAGACGGTTGAGGAGAAACAGGGCTGAGGGTCTGCAGCCATGCTAGCACTTCTGTAAGGCTGTAGGCACAGGGGTGAGGCTAACATGACTCATCATCAGTGACAATGCTAACATGCTAATGTTTAGTAGTGATGTGCAAAGCTGTTCTACTATATGCTACTCTTGAGGAAGGAATTATTGAACAATTTATTCGTGAAAAACACTACACTAATGTTTAGCAGGTCTAGAGATCCTAAATCCTGACATCTGAGCCTTTGTTCCACCAGCTTCTACTTATAACTCAATGCTATCACTCATTCAGCATTTCTTTCATTTGTCTCTCTAAAAACACAACAAAGTGGTTTTTTTGGTTTTACTTTCCATATATTCAGGGACAGATTGGCTCCACTGCAGAGCTCTCCATTAGAAATATAAATATTTGTGACTTTAAGTTGAACAATTTAAATGTTTTTTTAACAATGATTATTGTGTGAGGTTACAAAAAAACTAGAGATCCTATGTAAAGCTACCGATGCAGGCACTTGGTTTTATCCTTAACCATAATATTTGTCAACACTTTATTCTAAAGTAGTTTCCTCAATTTAATCTCAGTAATCTCTGCTGTCCAAAAATCTCTACACCATTTGTATGTAACAAATGTCATGGCAATTCATTCTGGACCAAAGCTGTGGACCCACCTACAGACCAACATTACCAGAGCCACCACTAGCTAAACTGGAGTCAGGACGTAAAGCGTTTCCATCTGCTGACACCAGGGACATCTTCAGACAAACTCAGCTGGTCTTACATCAAGTTCGTAGTCATGGTTACGATAAGTTATTTTTGGATAATATTCTGTAAATTGAGTGAAACAGGAAGTAGGTCAGCAAAATGTGGATGCTGTATTTCAGCCAGCCTGAGAGTGTGTGTCTTTTGTAAGCGAGTGTGCGCCTCAGGCAGTGTGTTGCTGACCTGATGCATTACGCTAACACTAACCAGACAGCCATCAACTCCCCCATCACCCCAGAAATTCTGATTTTGGTTTTGGTAATATTTCCAGTGAAGCTTTGACAGAGTGGCTCATCCGGGAATTGAACCAAAGGCACAGAAAACCTCAGTCAGCAAACTGAGCAGCATCTAGCTAGAGTCACTCCTTCTGGCTTTTTACAAGTCAAATGCTTAAATGAAACACTTTAAGAAACTGTGTATGGTCAATGTGGCGAAATTGAGAAGGTGGTTGAAAACTGTGGTGCAACCACTGTAAACAACTACCTGTAAATGCCCCCCCCCAAAAAAAAAAAAATTGGAGGAAGCTATCATAGCCACTTTTATTTAACCTCTTGTCAGAGTATAAACTGCTTCACAAAAATCCAATGAGCTGCAATTAAACAAGATACAAACAGGTCTTGAATAAACTGCGAACCTGTTGTCCCAGTAGTGATTGACAACAAGCTAGGTTATCTGACTATCAGCAAACAGTTAGTATGCTGACATGAGGAGATTTTTGTCCCTCCTCTTAAACAAACAACAAAATTACAGGGAAATTAAACAGCATAGTACAGAGAAAATAGAAGAAAGTGGAAGAGCTATTGTGACTGGCATTTAGCTTGCCAGCTGCAGTAGCTCACTAGCTAGCTCTGCGAGTTAGCTGGTGAGTCACCAAGCTACTAGAAAGAAACATTTCACGAAGACGAGTGGATAAAATTCACTGCCACTTTTGTGACAGGTGTATGTGCTCCCTTTAATCATTAGTCACACATCCACTTTCATTATTTTTTGATTGTGCAACACTGTAAATGCCTTCAAGAAGAGATTGTCCAAAAGTGTGCACTGTTCAGTATTTCAACAATTACGTTTTGCCTCTTTATGATGGCAAGCTTTCCCCTCCGTGTTCCACTGTTCTCAACTCATCGTTCTCACCTGTCTCAACAGTTTTGCCCTCAGACATGCTCACACCCATTGTACAAACTAGTTAATTCAAGCGTTGGCCTATCATGCAGATGGCATTCCACCATATTAAAATGACTGTGTTATGATAACAGGGAATGTTTAGCTAATAAATTAGGGGACATTTAAGTTTAGGTTCCCAAAGCATTTTGTTTGAGGCATCCACACTCTTAATTTCCAGCATGCGTCTCCCTCTGGTCATGTATCCTCCACCTGAGCGTCTCTTCTCAGTTGTTAAAAAACTATGGTATGAGCAAAGAAAAGATAGAAGCCCCTCAATGCGGCGTTGTTTCTAGAGCAACAATGCATGAAGCTATCATGACATCATCTTCAATGTGATACAACCACAAACAATGGAGGATATCAAAGGGACACCAAACAGAGAAACATCTACACCTCCTAAATTGACCATGGCAGTTAATTGCAGGTTGCCATATAGAAGTATAGCACAGGAACTAACAGAAATATAACATACATGGTGTACAGTTGCTTAGCAGGTTGACGCAGTAGTGATAATTGCCTCTGACCAATCAAGTAGTATGTAGTGTTCTCACGTCACCTTTTGGAGGTGATATCAAAAAAGTACTATCTACAACTGGATGGAAAATGGGGCAAGGTGCTGCCTGCTCACAATGCAGCAAATCCTGGTGATGTCTCTGAAAAAGACAAAGTGAGATGAAGCTGTTTTTTTTCCTCTTCTTCGTTTTCAGCCCTGGGTACTGCTGCTAATGAGAGTAACCACATTAGTTCAACTGTTTCAGCTGTCTGTTACAGCACTAGATTACATTAGTGCAATAAAAGCAAAGGTCAGCTGGATATTAGATGGGGACTGAGAAGGATGGTTAATAAGAGATGGAAACACCCTGGGGGGTCCTCACACACACACACACACACACACACACACACCTTAGTGCTGATTCACTGTGATATCTGCTTTTGTTGCCTCAGGCCACGTCCACACTAATGCTAGATACATTCAGCAACACATCCTTTTTTCGCTTTAATCTGTATTCATACTTAATCAGAGCAGAACTTTTCTCAAAGCCTCACATACAGTATGACTCACATTTCATGCTCACTCTGCAAACAGCAAATGGCGCTTTGAAAAAAAAAGTGCGAAGCTGCTTAGTGGAAATGGTACAAAGCAGCTGGCTCAGGTGGCCAAAAGAAAGGATTTAAACTGAACACAATTAGCAATTGTGTTCAGTTGAATGTTTGCTGGAGACGCAGTTTCTGCAGGACGCACATGTACAGTATGTTGACCTCTCAGCACATCTTTGCAGCTTCTGTGCTCCGAAGATCACTTCTCAAATGTTCATGTCCATATTTTTGTAGTATTTATCTGGAAAATATATATACATTTGTATATTTTTTTAATTCAATTATTTGAAATTAAATCTGAATTATTTAATTGCTATTTATTATGTCTTGCATTTTCAAATTTGCTGCTTTTTTACTCTTTTAAACTGGTTCTTTATACTTTTTTCTTCTTGGTTGACATTTTAATTATGTCCCTAGGTTTGACATTTTGATCATGTCTGCTTCTTTAGTATATTGATAATTATTTGATGTCCTTGTTTGATGTTTTGATTATCTATTTCATGATTTCTTGGCCTCATTCTGTCTTCTTAATATTTCATGAAACAACTGCTTAAATGATGGTTACCTTCATTATTAGTGCATTGACATTGAAATTTCTACTTGAAGTATTGACTTGATATTGTGTTTGATATTATTATATTCAGTGGTATAAATAGTGTCTTTTTTCTGTTGATATTTTCCTCATTAATGGATTTGTTTTTCTTTAAGGTTAGAAAGTTATTCCCAGTCTGATTTGGACTTTTTTGTCTCATTTGAAAGATAGTTTATCAGTAATTGATATGGTAATTGCATGGCGTGTTTTGAGATGTTGGCTGATACAACCTGTGAAACCTGTAAAAAAAAGAAAGAAAAGTAGTTAATTTAATATTTAATAATAAAGCTCCACCTCTCTCTCTCTCTGTGTCTCTCTTTCTGTGTCTACAGCCATCCTGGTCTACAGAGTATTTCGTAATGAGGCGAAGAGGAACGTAAAACTGCTTCATGGCATCATTCACCTGCTCGCCCTCATCATCAGCATCATAGGTGAGCAAGACAGTGAAGTGACTGTGTAAAAGTAAAGATGTTAATACCACTGTGTGTGTGTGTGTGTGTGTGTGTGTGTGAGAGAGAGAGAGAGAGAGAGAGAGAGAGAGAGAGAGAGAGAGAGAGTACTTAATTATTTGCCTTTTCCAGACACCAGTAGATGTTTCCTTACGTGTGTGTGTAACTCACTGTGTGTGTGTATGTGTGTGTGTGTGTGTGTGTGTGTGTGTAGGTTTTCTCGCTGTGTTTGACTTCCACAAAGCAGCAAAGTTCCCAGACATGTACTCTCTACACAGCTGGTGCGGCATGGCTACCATAGTCCTGTTCTGCTTACAGGTACACACACACTAACATCGATATATGCACTCGCTGAGCACTTTATTGGGAACACCATACTAACACCGGGTAGTTCCTCCCTTTGCTCTCAAACAGCCTCAGTTCTTCATGTCACTGATTCTGGAAGATTTTGTAAACTTTCCTCTGAGACTCTGCTCCATGTCGACATGACAGCATCACATAATTTCCGCTGCACATTCATCCCGAAGGTGTTCTACTGGATTCAGATCTGAAGACACGGGAGGACACTGAATTCACTGAACCTAACACTGAACTGAACAATACTCAGACAGGCGGCGACAAACGACGATTGATTAGTATTAAGGTGCCCAAAGAGTGCCAAGAAAACATTGCCCACACCATTACACCACCAGCAGCACCTACAGTCACTGAGATCACATTGTGATGTTTCTGTATCTGCTTCACTGTTTTCTCTGCTCTGCTGACACACGATTGGCTCAAGTGTGATGAGGATTAAAACAGTAACACTCACTTTTAAAACCTCTCTCATTTCTCCTAGTGGGTGATGGGTTTGCTGTTCTTCCTGTTTCCGGTCGCATCATCAGGGCTACGGGCCTCGTACCTCCCCATCCATGTGTTCTGTGGTCTGGTGCTGCTGGTTATGGCCATAGGGAGCAGTCTGCTCGGCATCACGGAGAAACTCCTCTTCAGCATCATGTACGTCTGTCTCTGACTGTATCTGTCCGTGTCTCCATTCATCTACTCACTCATCATTAGATGTCTGTCTCTACCTCCTCCTCCCGAATCCCTCTCTGTCTCTCCTGTTCCAGGCCGACCTACTCCCTGTTCGACCCAGAGGGGGTGCTGGCCAACATTTTGGGGATCGTGCTGGTGTGTTTTGGGGTGCTGCTTGGCTACTTGATCACCAGGGAAGACTACAGACGCCCGCCCAACCCAGAGGAAGAGTCTCTGTCTGTCCACTTCAAGACCCTGATTGAGGGGGGGTCACCCACCAGGCCCTGACCTCTAGTCTGTAACCTCCACTTCACTTGGATACAAGCAGTTTTGTGCCTACAGACTGTCTGTTCTACCAGTCTTCTAATGCCTAGTTAAAGAGTCATCAGTTCAAACACAAATTGCCATGAGCGTGGTCAGACAAGACAAAAGTTTATGTTTCGGTGAAGTCACTAAACGGACAGGAAGCATAAAAGTGTTTCTCTCTCTCCTGTCTCTTCAATCAACTTCCAACCAAAATGATTTATGTCTTTTATTGCGATAATTAATAGGAAAAAAATAGTAAATGTAAATGTTAACTGCAGTAAAAGAAAAATATTATCACACCCATCAAATTCAGTTTATACAGTGTATAGAAAATTAACAAGACTTCTGATTGTTGTATGGCTTCAAATAGGAACACAAGCAGCCCAAGGTAACCAATCACAGCTGTCGTCACATGGCATCTCCATAGCCGCTGTGGTGTTGACATGTCGTGACCTTTTTTGAGTGGGCAAACGTCACCTACGGTATATCTACAGCAGCTGTGTGCGAAATTAATGCTAATGTATAACTGCACTTACGTGTATCTCAGACAGCTCAGAAACTGTTTTCCCTGGAGTAACTGGATTTACAAATGTACTCCTACAGTATCTATGACTTCTGCAAGTCAACTGAGACCCAAACCCAGGCCTTACTCCTAAATCTAACAGTCGACTGAACATGACTTGTATTACCAAATGTGAGATTCAAACTTAACCTGGAGCTTTATTTTTCACTGGCAGTTCAACAGGCTAACGCAACCAGTCACTACTCCTTTTCTCACCCCACTGGGCACTGGGAGAGACTGACGGCCATTTCTCAATAGATTACATTTGAACAGAGACCAAAGCATTACACAACAGAAAAGGTTTGAACCCAAGCCAGAACCTGATGCTTTGTCTGGAGCCATCTGGTCAGGTAGCAGAACTCTGTCTCTCACTAATCTAGTAGTGTAGTCCTGCAAAGTGACCAGATGTTACCACTAGAGCAGTGGTTCCCAACCTTTTCCAACTCATGGCCCATGTCAAAATCTCAAAAATGTCCACATACGACCCCAAAACAAAACTTTTTGGTTGACGGGGGGTTTCACCATCTGTGTCTTGACTCTCTTTCCTTTTAATTCTTTCTGTTGCTAACCGACTACCCATTGTGATTCTCCACTTTTTGCCATGGATGTAATCTTTTAGTGTGCAATCAGACTGAGATAGCAAACAAGTATAGTAATTGGTCCAGCTTGTGACAACATTAGAGTTTTTCAACTTTATATTTTTAATTATATATATATCTCTTCACCAAAATTGGACTGTTTTGCTAATGAGTTGTCAGCACACTTGCAATACCTTTGCAGCCCACCAGTGGGTTGGGAGCCACTGCACTAGAGATACCTGATATCAGGGCTGATCTGAACATTTTTAATCTATACATCTCTCTCTTATCTCTCATTAGCAGCGTACAAAACATCCAGATAGCAGCTTCTCACTTTTAGCCTGCACTAAGCGTCACTTTCTAAAATTAAACATCATATCAGCTGTCGCTAATTAACGTCAATTCTGTGAGTGACTTGATGTTGTCAGGTTCATGTGTCTATACTCAGCCAAACATCTGTAACACCACTGTCCAATCAGAGTGGACCGAATGTTTTTTAGTCCCAACAAAATCATTGGAGTGATATGACCTCTATAGTAAAATTATCTAGCTGATCACAGCATTCTCCCACTTTCACTTTCATTCATATCAAATCAATAATTAAAGCTTATAAACTTATAAAGATGTGCCAAATTTACTCTTCTATATCTGTTATTTGAATATCTTCTGCTGCTATGTATATAATTACTTTTACTGTGTATATTAAGCATTTCTTTCGGCAGCTGTGTCATTTTGAATCAGATTTGGTATCAATTCTTGATCAGGACATTTCCTAGTTAGTGCTCTTGGACAGTTTGATTTTGTTGAAAGTCAAACAGTGCGCCCACATTTAACCTTCTCATTGATCTACGCATTTCATTTAGAACCACTCATGTGCCCTCTTGATTTCGTACATTTGTTTTTTATTCCTTAAGCATAATTACAAATAAATACATAGACTAAATATTAATACATTTGTTTTTTTTTTGAAGAGGACAAAACAAAAATCTGCAAAATCCACTCCTTTGCACATCCAATTGTAAAGCTGCAGCTGGACCTGTGCCAAGTGATCATCCTTCGTCTTCATTAAACTAATAGATAATGCTGCCAATAATGATAATATTCATAATTTGTGAAAATGACTCACACACTACAGCGCCACAATATCCACTGTCCTACAGTATCTGTACCTGTCCGAGATCCAAGTTGTAAGAAGCCAAGTCAGTACTATTTGTCCACAAAGAAATAATGTATTAACAAAATGTTTTCCTGTGTCCACTAGTAAGCTGTTTGTATTCAAATGAACTGTCATTTAAGAAAAATATGTCTGTTCAGTGTGTATTAATTCATGTATGTTCTTCAGCTTTGGCTTGTTGATACGTTTACCTTAATATGTTAAATTCATATATTTGAATGTTGAACCAAATTTAAAAAAAATGTAGCTACAGTACTTTTTGCTTTTTGCCTTGACTTCAGGAATCAGCCCCAGTGCCTAATGCAAAGCTTTTACAGAAAACTGGCCGATTTACATTAGTGGGTGTTGTTTGTCTTTACGTACTTACAGTATATAGACGTTGTCACTTTTCAATAGCAAATTTAAATGTCACTGGGACAACCTGAAATGAATAAAACAATGTGTGTGAAACTGCTGCATTTTTTTGGTTGAGTTGAGTTTTTCACAAATACCTATTTATTTCAAAGCGATCATCAAAAGAGGCAGATACTAAAAATACTCCTTCCCCCACCAGCCTAGTAAACCTGCAATGAGGACAAGGTCATAGTCTCTTGTCATCTTAACAAATTCCCGTAAGAACACTTGACACTATGCACAACTCAGAGAAGAGACGTTGGAATCAAATGCTGCAATGAGCCTTGTAAGTTATCATAAAAGCCAGTTTAACAGAGATTATTCATGTGCATTTAAGTAAATTTTACCACAGTACTTAACCACAATTTTATACACATTTACACTATATTTATCTGAGAGATTTAGTCACTGGTTTTGTTACAAACCAGCTTGTTTGGGGAAAAGGGAAGCAACATAAAACCAGTTGGGAGTGGTAATGCAAATTTATTAAATAGCAAGGCGGGTAAATAAGTAAATAAAGCTACAACCAAGGTGAGAGGGTGACTGAAAGAGGGGAACAAGGCAAAACGGATAAAATCAATACCATATTTACAAGTCTTGTCACTTAACAACTGAGTAATCGTTAAAAAATGTACTTCTAGTTGTAAAAAACTCAAATGACATTCAGTTTTTAGAGTCATCTGTCAACAGTCGCTTGTCAAGTCAGTTTCAATCGTAGCACTTGGATGAGAGGAAGGGATTTTTGGAGTACAGCCTTTTTGTCAGTGGAAAACCACCATAATGGTATGAAAAGTAACCCCCTCCCCAAGAGATACACTACACATCTGCCTTTCATTCAGCTTTATTTCTCATTGTAATTTTACCTCAGCAGTCAATACTATTACATGAGCTGATTAAAAACACATTGTTTGATATTGATGTAATTATTGATGTAACAGTCCTGGGTTTTAAATATTAACAGTATCTTACAGAGAAAAAGCCGTGTTCCAACATGGTGTTTAAAACCTTGGGCTTGAATTCTACATATACAGCACAACACACCGTTTTATTGACAGACTACCCATCTGTCATCCGGCTCATCAAGGATTTAAAACAACAGCAGCCAATCGAATTGCTAACAATATACTTTGTTATATTCTAACTGGCCAGAATTACATCCTTTATTTTCTAGCAGTCAGGCTATGAAAATGGCTTGTGAACCAAGGTGATTAAGTTTTACCACATCTTCTCATGGCTGGAGACTCCTGAGCAGTAAGAACAAAGGGCAGTGGTCAGAAAGACTGACAGAGAGGTCAGAGGTCACAGGATAAAGCACCAGCAGCTCAGAAACCAAGCTGCTGATTCATTGGAAACATAAAAAGAAATGTACAAAAAAATTCATTCATTCATGTGCATAAAACACATTAAAAATAAATAAATTAAGGTTTAGGCCCTTGTTCTAAAAACCTTCTGTTAATCAACCAGTTCTGGACTGACTGTTAGATTGTTAGTTAACTCCCTCCCCTTGTTACTCTTTCTACGCCTTTTGTTTTAATAATTTGTAAACAATGGCTTCTTGATTTCAGACAGAGATAAACAATAGCAGGCCTCCAGAGGTGTAGAGCTTTTTGAGCACACCAATGAAGAGCATGCAGGTGTGCACGCGCACAGTTATGTTGTGGCTTGTTTTGAAGGTTATGGTGGCAAGTTTACACCAAATGTTAGACTGACTTTATGAATAATTACATCATTGTGGGAATATTACGCATCAGTAGTAGTATTACACAACAGATGCAGTAGGTTGTAATTCGTGTGGCATTAAAGGTAGATATCCATGTCCAAAGCAGGTCTAGGTTCTATATTAATACTGTGAAAGTATCAAAGCCTCAGTCCACAGAGAAATGCACACAGTCTGTATTCAGAAACTGAGCCTTAAAATGAGCCGTCAGGACTTCTGTAACTTTGTGATGTCACAACAAAGCAGTCGAGGCATGCCCCAAGCCCCGCCAACCTGGATTTTGTTTCTCTGAGTGTTTACCATATATCTGCTATATTTTTATTCAGTCACTCAGAAAGCAGTAAGCCAATCAGAAAAGAGGCTCAGAGCTTCCTCTCTTCTGATTGGCTCACTGACCTGTTACTAGATCTCCAGAGAGAAGCCCGAAACAGGAGATGTAGAACTACATTGAGATGGTTTTTGGTTCTTCAAACCACAAATATATCTTCTTATGGATCAACACTTAAATATAAAAAACATAGGAAGCAATATAGACGAATGAACACAGTATTTTTGTGTTATGAATTATTTCATTTACTTATGCCGAGCTTGTGAAATTTGTGAAACTGCATTCGAAACATCCACTCGGCTCGTTATTTCATTCTAACATACTCTTTTTATTGATTTAGCTTATAATTGTTCATATTTTCAAATCATATGTTTTCACCTTTAGCGTTACAGGACTTTGGCTAATGTACAGTAATGTACAGTAATGTACAGCTAACAAGTTTGGCCTGAGTTGGTAGAATGTAAGCTTCATGTAAAATAAAGAGCAGAACAGAAACGCAAATGTTAGCATTAACTTGAGCGAGACAAGCTGTTTGTTTCCTGAGGACCAACAAACTACTGTAGTCGGCTAATGATACGCTTCTTGGCCTTGAAAAGCAACACTTGGTCATCACTGTAGGCAGTGAGCTAGTTAGCCAGACATGCTAATGATTGTAGCTTAGAGCAGATAAACACAAAGACATTTTATGTTATATCCATTTCTTACTTTTTTGATTTTGTGTTTTTGAAAAGGCTAAAACAAAACGACATCAAACATCTTTCAATGCAGAGGATTGAGTTTATTACAGCTCCATGCACACCGCTTTAACATGGCGGAGAAATATAGACCTTGACAGGCTATGCTTAGTTGCTAAGCTGAGACTGGGCAATCACTGTTCAGGGGAGGGATTTAGTGAATGGCTAATTGACTTTTTGACTGAATTACTGGCAGTAGGAGGAGCCAATTGCCAACACATAGGACATTAAGTTTCCATGGCAACGAGTGTAAAGGGCTCCTGGTATGATTGGGAACCATGTGGTTTGCATTAATTAGAACGAATAGGACTACAGAATACAAAAGACCTTCATAGAAAAGAAACAAAAATAAAAAAATCTACCTGGAGTAAAAACATAGTTAAAAGGCATTTTTGCGGGTGTTCATTGTAGAGTGATGTCATCGTAAACAAGCAGGAATGGATGTTAACCCAGAACTGAGCAAAGCTGAACTTCAATGTAGCTGGAAAAGAAGGTTTTCATGTCTATGTTCTGAGTGAAACCCCTCAAAAAGATAAAAAGGCAAATTCAAAAGGAATACACAGTTTGAAAAGAAACAACATTTTTTACATTTTAACACAGACATAACTTAAAAAAGATAAATATCACTTACTTTTGTTTTATAAACAGCAAGTTAGTGCTCATTCAATAAGAGCATCATCCTAGTTTCTCAAACTATGGCTTAAGACTGGGTCACTGACCTGCACCTGCTCAGCACAGGTCACAGAGCCTGGATGTATCCAGGGTTTCCAGTCATTGTATCATTTAAGCGCTTCAAACTTGAAATGTAAATTTTCATTAAAGGCGTCAACAGCACACAAAGGTAATAGTGGTGATTTTTGTGTCCCTCCTGTTGCATACATCAACTCGGCAGAAAAACTCTACAGCAGTGTAACATGGGCATCCAGAGACATCAGTTTTAAAATGCACTGTAAGCCAGAGATGACCAGGGAAGGAAGGAGGGATTTTTCAGTGACATCTTTTTGTATTTATTCATTTATTTATTTCACCAAACATCCTCTTCCTCATTGTGCTTTGTGATGCCAGGAGCTGCCACTTGCTTCAGAACGAAAGATCAAGTTCTTCAAAACTTGCAGTTTTCTCTTTCTGTTCGTCCTTGCTTCTTTTCTGTCTCTGACACACCTGACCTGTTACAGGCAATGTTTTCTTCTTCTGCACAGTAAAAGAGTCAGTATGCTTCACATGGAGTTCACTGAAACTGACAATCTGACAGGCATTCACGCAGCAACTGCTGACAACATAACCTTTCCTCTCAAGCTCTCTTTTGTGCGTCAAAGTACATGAACAAACTACTTCAATCACTTTTCATGTGTACTACAGAGTGTGTACAACCAACAACTCTTATTGCATCCCCTCTCAATCTCGTACAAACTACTCGTCATACCGTATCTTACCGTAACAATTCCACAGCCCCAGTTAAACTTGGAATATACAGGTACACTGACTTCTTTTTAAACACTCTACATTAACCCTCCTCCCTTGTGTCTGACTTATCATTTAAACTTTCTCTATACATTGGACTCAACAAAGGGTCTTTTTGGTTTGACAGGAGAGGTAGGTCCTGTCTTCCTCTCAGACGGTCTGTCTGAGCAGCTGTGAATCACTGGCAGTGTTCGGGCGAGCTTCACGTCCACGTAAGAGGGATTGTTACTGACTTCACCCTGAGGGCCGCTGCCCGGCAGCACCTCGTAGCAGTCGAGCAGGTTGTCGTGGAGGAGGTGACCGTTGTGGGCATTGTTGTTGCTACGGTTGTGGTATGCGATGGAGGAGGGCTGCGCGTGACTGAAACCTCCTTGATTGGTGGGGGTTTTGCTCGGCGAGGTGACAACCGTGTCTACTGAAGACACAGCCCAGGATCGGGAGGGGCTGAGACACGATGAGGAACTGGAAGGAGCTTGTTGCTGATACTGCTGGTGCACCCTCACTTTCTTGTCAGTAACACCCATAAAAGGAGTGCTCCGAGATGACCGGCCCACCTCTCCAGGATAAGTCCCGCCTCCTACCATGCCCATTTCTGACTGGGGGGAGGAGATCAGAAAGAGATCATCATGGTAACCAGTGACTCCTCCCACAGAGGCCAGATCTGAGGGTAAGTCCATGTGCTGGGTGGAGGCTGAGGTCCTGAAGCTTGAGCCATGATTGGTTGGCTGCCCGCCGGCAAGGCTGCCACTGCTGGTGGAGAAGCGGACGCTGACACTCTGGATGACAGGCCTGGGGGCGGAAGCCGAGGAGGAGGTTGGGTGCGCACTGAGTGGGCGTCGTAGCCCACCCTGGTGGTGGTATTGATAATCATGCAATGGTGGAAGGCTATCAGGGGGTTCCATCGTAGCCTCTGTGACTTCCATGGGATAGTAAGCTGCTTTGGACTGGTTGCGGCTGAACTGATGGGCCTGAGCAAACCGGCTTTTCCCCACTCTCTCCCCTCCTGCTCCTCTCCCATAGGCAGATCTTGACTGGCAAACCAAGTCAACATCCACATCATCTGGTGGATACGAAGCTCCAGGATTCAGACCAGCCTGGACCTGCAGGCTAGGCCTGACATCTAGGGGACTGGAGTGAATTCCTTCCCCCAGTTCCGCCAATTCTTGGGGCAGATGAGCAAACTGCGAGTAAGCAGAACTTCCCAAAACCATGCTGGAGTGGGATGAAGAACTCGGCTGACTGGTTCTGACAACCTGGACTTTGGCTGGTTGGAGCCACTGGTTCTGCTTCTGAAAGGATCTCTGATCCGACAGGTAGTGGTGCTGCTGCACTCCCTGTTTCTGGTCTGAGTGGAGAAGGGCTGAGATGGACTGTGGGTAGTGGTGCAGACCTCCAGATCCTGACAATGCGGGGATGCCTTCCGATATCGGGCCTTGCTGCTGATGTTGCATTGGGGAGGGAGGAGGGCTGAATTGGTGATAGGAAGAGGAGGGAGGAGGAGGAGCAGAATGACAGGGTGAAGAGGAAGAGGGGGAGTGGACGGGACTCGGGATGTGATGATACAAGTGAGTGGGGGAGAGTGAGGAGGATGATGGCACCCCAGGACGGCAGTGGGTGTCAAAACTTTGAACCACAGGTGGAGGGTGGAAGGAGGACAAGTGTGGTGGAGGATCTCCTTCTCTGTAACACCTCTCGTCTTCCTTCTCCTCTTCCTCCTCTTCCTTGGTAAGCCCCCCCCTGTCCTGCACCTGGAGAGAACCTGAATCTCTGCGCCTGGCCTCGTTGATGGACACATTCTGTTGATAAACATGGTGTGATGAAGGAGGGGGAGACTCTTGTTGCTGTTGTTGTTGCGCAACCTGCCGACACTCTTCCTTGACCCGGGACAGCAAACGCTGGATCTCCCGGTTGGATGGACACAGGCGACTGGCCTCAATCAGGTCCTCCAGAGCTGCATGGAACTGTCTGAAAGGTGACCGAGAGCGAAGGCAGAGACGGAAAGAAGATTTCAGAAGAGACAGTGCGGCAGAACTCTAGAAACTCTGCTAGACCCAAGCTTAAAATCCTACTTGCTCCGACATCTAGCTGCTTTATGGGTCAACACCTTGTGCAGTGCAGTACTCACAGCAGGTGCATTTCCATTAACTTGCTCAATGTGAAATTTGAAATTGCGAACTTAAAAACAAGTATGTTTCCATTACTTGTTTTTAAGTTTCGAAAATTTATGCACTAACATGAGGTGTTTTTTCAGACTATTCGATGAAGATAGATAAATAAATTTATATATATATTCAGGACAACCAGCATAATACACAAATGTAATATATGTACATATATTGAATTTCCATATATGAAATATATGCACATATAAAATAAAAACACATGTAAAATTATAATGAAACCTATTAGAAATTGGAACAATTTCATATATAACATATATATAAACTCACAGAAAAGACTCAACTATTAGATACAAACAAGTGTAGTAAGTTTAATTCTTTATGTGGTTATTTGGGACTTTAAATTATATATATAAAAATATTTTGATGCATTCAACATTTCATGATTTGCTTGTGTAGGTTAATTCCATTCAGCTACTCATCCTTCTATTGCTTTAATTACCTGCGGCTGCGTTTGGCCCGGGCTCTGGCATAAAAGGCCTCATAGGATTTTGCTTTTAGCTCTAGTGCTTTGGTAGCGAACTCCTCAGCAAGGCCAAAATCCTGAGAAGAAAAAAAAATTCAGGGTGGTACTCAGTGTGAGATTGAGGACAGAGGACTGTGAGAGATTCATTCCAAAATAAAATGAAAAAACAACTTTCTTTGCATGAAACTAAAACATGTCATTAGGTAGAATTAAATTAGAGTCAAGACTATAGATAATTCATATTGTTAAATGTTTTTCTCCAGTGTGTTGCTGTCTGTGTGTGTGTGTGTGTGTGTGTGTGTGTGTGTGTGTGTGTGTTTAGGAGTGAGAAATATACAGAGACTCACATTCATCTTGCGGCGGCAGCGTGACAGGTTGAGCAGCACACACACTCTCAGTTGTCTAAACGTCTTCAGCTCGTCTCCTGGAAACTTCTGGAGTGCTGACTGATAGGAGTGAGCAGCCTCCCTCACTTTACCTTGCTACAAATTCACACACGCACACGCACACGCACACACACACACACACACACACACACACACACACACACACACACACACACACACACACACACAAAGTCCTTACAATATCAAATAAGGGTATGTGTGTCTGGTTTGTTATTAAATCTGCTTGTGCCATGTTACCTTGTACAGTTTGTCTCCCTCTTGGATCAATTTACTGAGCAGAACCATTAGGATGTCTGGTTTAGAGGTTGCCATGGCCCATGTCGCTGGTCCTACACACACACACACACACACACACACACTGAAATATTAACATGCCGAACAGGTTGTGTGTTTCACTCCTATTTGTTCGTTTGTACCTATTTGCCAACAGTAATGTGAACCCTTCATCCCATCAGCCTCAGCTGCACTTTGTGTTTAGTGCTGATGAGCATATGTTAGCATGCTAACGCACTAAGCTAAGATTGTCAACATGCACTTAGGACAATCTGAACATTTAAGTGGCTTCTAACAAAAAAAGTGGGTTTCTTAAGTGCTTTTCTATGGAGGACCAGTGATGTCACAGGAAAAGTAATAAGGCATTTCCTTCATTTCATATTTTTAATAAGCATTAAAATTAGGAATTGTAAAAAGAATTTATAAATGGATTAATTTACATAAACAGCATAAAACACCATTTAGAAAACTATGAATATCAGAGCAAAAACCATGAGGAGGAAGGAACTGCCTGCAGAGTATCTCTCTCTCAAATTAAATCGAAGGCAACTGGACTTGTATTTGTCTGTGGAAGACGTTTCGCCTCTTATCCAAGCGGCTTCATCAGTTCTTATGTATTGGTCTCTCTAGTCCACACTAGTCTGATGAAGCCGCTTGGATAAGAGGCGAAACGTCTTCCACAGACAAATACAAGTCCAGTTGCCTTCGATTTAATTTGAGAGAGAGATAACAATGACTTGGACGAATGAGAACATTCACAGACTGCCCGCAGAGTAGTACTTATAAACTTCTCATTTCCCATATTTGTATCTTATAAGTTGATAAAAACCATTGTGACCCAGATTTGTTTGGGTTAATGAGGAACTGTAGATGTCGCTACCTATCTTGGCTCCCTGTTTGAGCAGAGCGATGACAGCTGAAGTGTTTCTGCAGCCGACTGCTCGGTCCAGAGGACGCATCCCGCTGCAATCCACATGCTCCACCGACGCGCCATGTTCCACCAGGAACTGCACCTAACACACAGAGAAGGACACACACGGGTCTGTCTCAGAATATAGACATGAATGGACGCTGCAGGACAGATTAAGCAGGGACAGACATACTTTTTGTAAAATATGGCAAATACAATGAGAAATGCGTCTGTTTTACTGACCACTTCTGGGTCACCGCGAAATGCAGCCAGATCCAGAGGTGTACGTCCACTGCGGTCAGCATGAGTTGTGGCTGCACCTCTTTCCACCAGCTCTCTGACCAATAGGAGCTGTCCTTTCAGACAAGCCCAGCTCAGCGCCGTTAACCCCTCCCTGTCGCTCTGGTCCAGAGAGGCTCCTGGAAACAGAGAAAGTGAATTCATCTCAAAGACAAAGTTGGGGTCAGAAATCTGCACCAAGAAATGTTGAAATGTAATGTATTAACAGCAAATATTGGAATTGGAACAGATCAGAAAACTGGGGCTTTTTACTAAAATATCATGAAATATACCTGAAAAACAAAAATCAGGTACCTGAAAAAAAACTGAGTTTCGGGTCATTTGTTTACATACGAGCTGTGTTGTTGTTACTATGGCAAGGTGGGTTACCATGATCCAACAGCAGCTGGGCTGTGGGCATATGTCCCTCTGAGGCTGCCGTCATCAGAGCTGTTCGGCCCTGCTGGTCGACCATGTTCACCTCCACCCCGTGATTCAGTAACAACTCCACCACCTGACCGAGACACAGAGGGAGACACACACTCTGCATTTCTACTGCAGCAATCAAAATGAATGTGTTTACTCTGTGTGTGTGTGTGTGTGTGTGAGTCTGTGTGTGTCCCCGTGTGTATGTGTGTATGTGTTTTGTGTGTTTTACTGTTGTTGCCAGTGGCCTCGTCTCACAGCGCTGAAGAGCGGAGCCACACCTCGTCTGTTGCCTTGCTCAACAGCCGCCCCCTGATCCAACAACAGCCTGCACACAGACAGACGGCCACCTCCTGCTGCTGCTGTCAGAGCTGAGAGAGAGAGAGAGAGAGACAGAGACAGAAAGAGAGAGAGAGATGTGTTTCTAACAGCTTCAATCAGCAGTTGGGCACCAATGGCAACCTGATGATTTTCAGCACGTATTTGCACAGGTCCGTGGTGAAGTCTGTGAAATTTTAACCAAACCAGAGGAACACTTCTATAAATGATGTGAGGTGAAGCACAGGTTACCATGGTGATCTATCCCCATTAAAAGTAAGCCATCTTTGTGATACCACAAAACCTGAGAGAAGCCCGCAGATATCTTGATAACCCACTAAATCTCTCGTGTGTTACAGGGCCCTGGTAAATGATTTGTGCAGTAGTACACAGTTTCCTCCACTAGAGGTCAGTGATGTGCAGCACAGCAGCTACTTCCTGTTCACAAACTCTCTCCTACTTACTATTTGGTAGGACTTTTAGCAACACTAATGGAGCCCAAATGACAACAATGAGTCAGCAAACATGCTTCATGTAAATGACCCTTTACCCTACAGCCATTTAGCTCATCATGTAAAATGCACATAACATGTAACAGAACATATAACTTCAGCTTTGATTCAGTTGACTTTGAGTGAAGCACAAGGGGTCCTACACAATTAGCATTAGCAGTGCCAGTTTCAATAACAGCAGCATTACAGTAGAGCAGTAGGACCTGCAGTATAGTCATTTTATGTATTTTTGTCATATTATCTTCAACCATAATTTTTATGATTTAAAAAAAATTAAATACAAATTATCAAATTGCTAAAAATACAGATAAAACCTGTAGTATTAGTGCAGTATTAGCAGAAGTCCCGGGGTATAAAAAGACTTGCAGTGGCAAAGTATTAGTAGAAAGGACTAGTACAGTATCATGCAGTATGATTATTTGTTGTGTAGTTGCATTAGACAGATTTTGTACCTGTCTCTCCCCAGAGACTGTCAAATGTGTTGATCTCAGGTCTCTCCTCCTCTTCCTCGTCTTCTTCCGGAAGATCCAGTAGGTATGACACTATCTACACACACACATGCACACAATAAAGAAAATTAATATATTTAAATACACACAATATTATAAAGATATATGTGTGTGTGTGTGTGTGTGTGTGTGTGTGTGTTTGTGTGTGTGTGGGGGGGGGTGTAGTTCACCTCTGTGTGGCCCATGCTGGCTGCTGCAATCAGAGCTTGCTGCACTGCCTGGCTCTTGCTCGCCCCTCTCTGGCTGCAGCAGGAAGTGCAGCTCCAGTCTGCCTGCTTCAACAGGAAGTGCAGCACCTTGAGGTGGCCTCGATGAACCGCGTGCACCAACACGCACTGACCTGAGCTGTCCACATGACCCACCTGAGTACACAGGGAAACAGAGACTTACAGGCAGTGTCCTGTGCATCCTGGGGCACTGCAAAGCACACAGGCAATGGTAAACAGGATAAATAGTATTTGTTAGCAACTTTAGCCTAATCTCAACACACACACAGACACACACACACACACACACACACACACACACACACACACACACACACACACACACACACACACACACACCCTGCGTTCCACATTCAACATCCAAACAAATGCATTTTTTTTTGTTGATATTTTATGGCTGTGATTATTTAAGAAAAAACAAGACTAGGTATAAAAACCTGGTGCATGGCTGGACTGCCTATGGTCAAAAGGTTTTGAATTTGAGAGAAAATGTTGCAGGCCCGCAGGTAGAGGGGTACCTTAGCTTGGTGCTGACTCAGCATGATGACTATGTCCAGATGTCCAGCTGCAGCAGCAAATCCCAGCGCCGTCAAACCATCCCGTGACTGAGCATCCACCTAGAAATACATCACAGAAGCTGCAGGTTTGGTTGCAGGGAATGGCACAATCTTCCAAATAAAAAACCAGCACAATGTTTCCCCAAAGTCCGGTACTGAAAATAAATATCAAGTCTTTACCTGAGCGCCATGGTCGAGCAGCAGCGCCACGGCATCATTGTGGCCCAGGTGGGAGTGGACACACAGCAGGGGGGCGTTGTTAAGGACATCACTACGGTAATCCACATCAGCCCCACCCATTATCAGCAACCTGCTCACCTGGACAGGTAGAGAGGCAAGTTACAGCCCACCTGCATTAGCAGGGTATGTGTGTGTGTGTGTCTTTGTGTGTGTGTGTGTGTGTGTGCAGTATGCTACCTTGATGTTAGGGGTGTAGAGGTTGCGCAGAGATGAGAGAACGGGGCTCAGGTTCTCTGTGCTGTATGAAAGCCACAGCCCCTGCAGAACTGAGGAGGAAACCCCAAGCTTCTTACTCAGACCCTGTAGATAGAACAGACACCACAGAAACAAACAGGCATCGGTCATGGTCAGGTAGATAATACTGAGCCATTGTTTTAGACTTTAGACTCTGTTTTCATGGTGGTGCACCGACCACGCAGCACTCTGACATTGACATCTTAAATGCGTGTTTCAGCTTTACTTCACCACATTTCAGACAAGAATATTGTAGTTTTTACTGCACTACATTTGGCTCACACCGCGAGTTACTCTCCACATCAGGATTTTTCATAAAAACATATAAGCTCATGAAATACAACACTGTTAACTAGAATTACCGCTTCATGGTCGTCTGCCTCTGCCACTCAGACTAGGTTCAGATTACATTCCCGATTATCTAGAGTCTTATGAAATATTTACCATTTGTGTGAAATTTTGTCATATTTGCTGTGTGTCTTGAGTAATGGCTAAAAAGTGTTTTGTGCAGTCACACTGACCTTGACCTTTGACCTTTGACCACCAAAATCTAATCAGTTCATCCTTAAGTGCCAGTGGAGTGAAGTGAAGGGATTCCCTTAAAGAGTTCCAGAGATATTGCATTCACAAGGCCGAAATGTGTATGTAGGTATGCATATAAAAACGTTGGTATTTGTTTATATGTTTATGTAATTTATCATCATTATTGTTGTCATAAACGCTTATGGCTGTCAGTTCATGGGTGAGAGGCTGGGACGGAGGGAGGGAAGTTGTTTCAAGGAAGACTTGAAAGATATATCCAAACCACTCTGGAAATGTGATGTATAATGTTCAAAATCAATAAAGATAAGTGATACAAAAAGGAATGTCTGTAAATGAGTCTGCAATTATCTATGAGTGAATTCTTCTTCCTGTTATCCACAGCTGCTTTATACTGTATAAAAAGCTTCTACCACCATTTACCACTTGAGATACAGTAGAACTAAGACTGATGAGATCATATACATGTGTATATGATGAAATGTGTTCAGGTTGTGTTGCTCTACATGATCCAGAAACCAGTATGGTTTCCTGAAGAAACATCTTTCCATTTGTTGCTCCTGGAGATGCAAACACAGGCCCTGCACCAAAGACCTGCCACTTTGTGTTGTCACGCTTGTGCCTTTGTGTGTGTGAGCTAACCTTGTAGATATGAGCCTTCAGGATGTGATGTCCCAGCTCCAGTGTCTGCTGTCGATTCAGCTTCCCGTCCTGTCTGCAGAGCCAGAAGGCCAGCAGCGTGTGACCACTCCTGAAACAGATGGACAGTGAGATCAGTGAAAACTTCTCTTTCTTTCTCTCTCTGTGGTTTTCACTCTTTCTTTCCTGCTGCTTGTCAATGTACCTGGGGTCACAGAGGAACCTGTCATCCTGCCCCTCCTCCCTCCAAACCAGCCACTCTCTGAAGGAGGCGTGGTTTAGCATCCAGCTGCCGTCGCTCCGCCTCAAAAGAAAAGACGAGAGCTGCTCCAACCGCTGCACAAACTCAGCCCACTGCAGAGACCCCCCAGTCAGAGCGCCTGCATTCACCACCTCAAACAGCTGGAGGAGGACAGGAGAGGAACAGCGTCTGGTTATTCGTTAGCAGGATTACGCAAAAAGTGCTGAACCGATTTGCACTGAACTTGTACACATACACACACACACACACACACACACACACACACACACACACACACACACACACACACACACACACACACACACACACACGGTGTGTACCTGCTGCTCGGTCAGTGGGTGCAGTGATGCCACAGTGATGTTGAGCAGTGGCAGGACTCTCTCAAAAGACGACTGGGTGGGAAACCTCATGTTGAGCTGCAGCAGGTAGACCTCTGCTAGACTCACAGGAACCACCTGCACACACACACACACACGGTGGAAAACTGTCATTTTCTGTTGAAATTAATAACTAATTAATTGTTTCCTATTTCCTTTCCCCACCTTGAAGCTGGAGCTCTTTAGGACCAGGTATCCTCCCTCTATCAGGTCCAGGGTCAGTTTCAGGTAGAGGTATGAGCCTCTGCTCAGGCTCTTCAGGTGGCTGATCAGTTTGGTGAGGGCCGTGTTGTCAAGGCGACCATTGCTCAGTGACACGTTGCTCTGGATCTCACCACTGCTGTGGATACGCTGCATCAGGTAACCCTGAGGAAGAACAGAGATGCATAAGGATGAATGAACAGACAGACAGACAGACAGACAGACAGACAGACAGACAGACAGACAGACTGTGTGCATGTTACCTGCAGGTCCTGGTCGATGGCGTTGTTCTCCTCCATCTTGTCTAGAGAGATGCGGTGAAAAGGTAGAGAACGAGTGGTTTCCTGATTGATTAAATAGACAGAGAAAGAGATTCCTTTAGTTCAAAACAAGTTTTCTCAGCAAAGCCACTCCCAATCTGTGTTTTGTTCACTGTGGTCTGGCAGCACCGTTCGTATATTTGCCTCAGACAGATGTTATTTCAAGCAGGCTTAACCCTTCTTACATCTGAGTGGGTATACACACTCTTTGCTGTGCTCTGACTCTCCATTCCCCGAGCCCTTAGTCACTTTTACTTTACACTGATAACAACTGCAGATTTACCATTACGGGTCTCTGTGGTTTTGTAAACCATCCAGACAGAGGTAGAACAAAGCATACTTCTTGTTTCAAGCCAGCAACCATCCGCTGTGAGATAAAAGCTGTCGTTGACAGATTTCATCAGCTGTAGCTTGAGAGCTTATTAAGTGTCTGGCTGACTTTTTAATCTTCCAGTTGACTTATCTTAAAATAAAAACCCAATGGGAGGGGTCTTAAACATGCACTTGATGTAGTGTCCTAGTGTATGACAAGGAAAAGGACTCTTATTTTGTTCCAACATGAACCTGTTTGGCTGTTTACCTTACATTCTTGTTTTTATTTTCTATACAAAAATATGTTTCGCTTCAAATGGTCAATAGCTTTTAGGATGAAGACTAACTGATATGTTTGACATGTATGTTGTCTTGGGTAATGTTGGCTGGACTGTACAGTTTTCCAAATCCAATAAAAGAGCCACAGATATTATCCTTCCAACATTTTACTAAATAAACTTATGTTCTCAAACTGCTCATTTTGTAACAAGGAAAAAAATGCACTTATTCTATAAATACCCTACTTCGTATTACCCACTTCTAGACAGAGATCTCACTACTTCACTGCCTTCTCTTAACTCATTAAACTTAAGGAATCTGTGGTCGTGTTTGTAGATTGTTATACTGGAAACTCTTTATTGGAGGAGTCCATCAAACTTCTATGGATTCTTGGAAAATTCCACATTCATAAATCATGATTAATTTACTTCTTGCCAAATAGCAGGCTGTTTTTGGTTGACCATAAAAAGTTCTTTCATTCCTTTAACAAAACACGAGTAGAAAAGCACCCAGAACATCCCTAATTTTGAATAAAATGCACTCTTTAATGGCAGACCAGATTTTTATTTTATTATGATTCTGTTTTTGTTTTTCAAAACTCAGTAAATTGATATTTATGTTTATTTATTTGTTTATTTGTGTAAGGTTTAGATGTTAATTCATAATGTAAATGTGAGTTAATTTACTGTACTATATGTACAGTGTCAATACAGTTAACTATTCACATATTTATGTTTATTAAATTATTATTTACATATTTAAAAGTTTACTATTTACCTCAGTTTAAGTCCTTCTAGTTTCTGATTGGTTAGTTTAGCAACATGTGACTTAGAGCCAGGAAGTGTTGTGGAGCGGCGAACTGTGGAGGAAAATAAAGGTGCTGCTTGAAAAGTTGATCCGTCTCCATCCAGCTGTTTCTTTTATCAAGAGTGATCCAAACCACCACATATTGAACCCTCATGTTACATTTGTAATCATTTTTTCCCCCTCTTTCAGTTGTTATTGCTGTTATTTATCCCTGCATGTGTCTTCTGTGTTTGATGTCATTTGTTTATTTTGTCTGATAGCATCTGGAACCAATGTTAGTTACACTTTTGCTCGTTGATATCGGTTTAGTTTTTTTTTGCTCTTTGTGTTGTGCTTTAGTTTTGGAGAGGTTAAAAACTCTTGTTGAGAAACACAAAGCTTGACAGGGGCCTTGAACCGATTCTCAAACTACCTAAACAAGAATGCTCTTTTTTTTTAAATAAATGTGAATTTCTTGAATTCAAACACAAACTTTTCTTGAGCAAAGTGTGCTTTTTGCTGTTGACAAAGGCAGCCATAAATTGTCAGATTTTTGAAGGGAGTTTGGTGATATGGATGCTGCTGATGATCAAAACATAGATTTTATTGAAAATGTAACAGCTTTAGTAGCTTTAAAGTGGCTATTTGTAAGTTTCCTTTGCCGCCGGTTTCTTGCCGGGAGCGGATAATGGTGATTGTCTCTTTGACAAGAGCTCCAGCCACTGTGGCGTTTATAATACCAGAGGTTATAATATGCACTCTGAGCCGCGCTTCTTCTTCAGGGCAGAATGGAGGCCACAGTGAGTCGCTATCGGAAAGTGACGAGTGGGCTGTGGCTCACTCGTTAGCATGCTAACTTCAGTAGAAAAGAAATACGTCATAGAGACAAAAGTTAACATTCTTTCCACCAGTGGAGACGGCTGTTGGTGAGTAAAGGAATGAAGTTTGATGCTGAAGTCACAACGTTTCTTCTAAAACAGCTGTTTTGCTAACGTTAACTATGTAGCAATAGCAAAACTTACAAATAGTTAATTTACATCCAACACCTGAATAAAAAAAAGTTACGTTTTGTTCTGTGAAGTTTTGTTTCCTGAAGTCTGACTTGCTTGTTTGAGTGTGTGTGTGTGTACCTGCTGACTGGTCCTGACTGTGGTGATGACCTTCAACCAGGATGGAAATTTCTGAATGTTTCTGGACAGGAAGGAAGTGAGTGTGTCGCCGTAGTCCGGCCGGTGGAATTCAGCCTCGTTCAACCCGTCAATCAGTACAATAAGCCCCGCCCTTTCCACGTGCAACTTCCTCTCTGGAAAACAACAATGTCGTCCATCACTAGGAAATACTGTCCCTTGGCTTAGCAGAAGAGAAGCTAGCAGAATGCAGTAGAATCTGTTTGTACCTCTGTAGAGAGCATCCAGCGGCTCCAGTATTCCTCTCTGGAGGGCAGAGCTCGGATCCTGGATGCAGGAGCGCAGACTGAGCGTGCTCTGTAGCTGCGGTGACCGGTGTAGCAGCTCCCGATAGGCCAACAGCTGAGGGGCGTCACTTAGCATAGCGGCCATGTTGTGGACGAACTCCGGAACCAGACAGGTGTGACAGTTATCAGACTGACAGAAATGATATGAGACTACCTGCAAAGACAGACAGTTTTGCTGGCGATTATGCACCGGACTATTTTATGGCTGGAAGAAAATTTCAACAGAGTAGCCGAGGACCCGCATAATGCTGCTTGCAGCTTCAATTTTATGATGTTGTTATGAAATGGCCCAATCTGTAAACTACTACTAAAGGAATAGTTAGACATTCTTGCTGAGATTCAGATGAGAAGATTGATGCTGTTATCACGCCTGTATTGTAAATATAAAGCAACTGGCCAGCAGTTGTTTGGCTCAGTCCAGATCAAAATCTGCCTTTTAGCAGCACTAAAGCTCACTGATTACCATGTTAAGTCCTCTTTGTTTAATCTGTACCCTAATTTGCAAATTAACCACTGATTAGAACTGAGATATAAATGCAATGGAGTAAAAACTCTAGTAATCTATTGTGTGATACAGCAGATCTACATTAAGTAATGTGGGGATACTACCTGTCCTGCAAGCTTCCTCAGCGCCTCCTTCTGTCTCCTCCTCATCTCTGGAGTTCCTGGACAGCTTCCCCCATCTCCTTCATCGACTCTTCCTCCTCCTCTTCCCAGGGAATCGTTGGAAAAAGAAACTGTAGGCGCTACATCTGGATTGAGGATGCAGGAAAAAATATCTTACTTTAAAAGTCAGTACAGATGTAAACACACAAACCACCTCTCTCTTTCCATGTGGTTGTTGTTGTTCTGGAGACTGGCTCAGCTATGTGTCTGGGTCTTGATTGTGAGGCTGGCTGATTTTATTAGGTTGTGCATGATGACTCAGCTGTTTCATACAGAGTGAATAAGTTTGTCTTCATGGCTGGAATAACTCACTGGGGGTCCTTTGGCAAGCATGTGATATGGGCTTCCTGCCAAAAATCTACTACATGTCCAAATAGTGGAGATTGTGCTTACGCTTGGGGATGGTCTGGCTTCCAGCAGCAGTTGGCCACATTCGGTTTCCGTGACAACTGAGCGCCACCAGACGGGCGATGATGGCCGTTTTGCCAAAGCCCATGTTGCCAATGATCACCACGCCCTGGCTGGTCGAAGGGTCATCCCTGGAGAGACAGGTGTCCACTTCCTGAAAGAGCCACTCCCTGCCGGTGAACAGCCAATCAGACGAGAGGCCAGGAATCTCAAAGTGGAGGGGCTTCAGGTTGAGAGAGGGAGTGAAACGAACTGCGGGGAAAGAGGGAATGAGTCAAGTATTATAATACTGCTTGTTAAAATAACAATGTGTATTTGTGTGTGTTTGATAGTGTGTGTGTGTGTTTACCTCTGTGGTCCTGACTACAACTCCCAGAATTCTGTCTGGGCATTCTGAGGGACGTCCTCGAAGGGATGTGTCTCTGCTGGTCATCCAGATAGGCCAGATCTTCAAGGTGGGCGGAGCTAGTGGCTACAGAGAGGGAATTGAGGTAAGAAATTGAGCCTTAAAACGATCTGTCAGGACTTCTGTAACTTTGTGATGTCTCAACAAAGAAGTCACCTCCCTCAGCCATGCCCCAAGCCCCGCCCACCTGGACCCCCCCATCCAACCTTGCAGGATTTGGTTTCTCTGAAGTTTTACCTGAAATCTTCTATATTCTTATTGGATCACTCAGAAAACAGTCAGCCAATCAGAAGAGAAGCTCAGAGCCTCCTCTCTTCTGATTGGCTCACTGACATGTTGTTACTAGAGCTTCAGAAAGAAGCCTGAGAGAGGAGATGTAAAACTACATTGAGATGGTTTTTGGTTCTTAAAACCATAAATATATCTTCTTATGGATCAACACTTCAAATAAAACACAAGAGAAGTGTGAAACATGGGACCTTTACAACTGCAATAACTTTTGCCACTTGGGTGGCAGCAGAAACAAAATGTTATCACCATTTAAGGTTTGGGCATACTTTCCATTTGCAATCAGTCTTAAAAGATTTAACATTCATAAATATTCAAAAGTTGTTATCCTGAACTGTACAGGTGGAAAAGAATGTAAAAGCTAACAACACTCAACACTGGTAGAGTGGTAGAATATAATAGTGGACACATAATTATCATGGAATTATTACCAAGTCTTTGTTTACTTACTATCACTGGTAAGCTCACTGTAGTCGAGAAAGAATGATGTGTTTCCTTCCTAACAGGAAAGAGTGTGTGGGAGCGCACTCAAGGACTGGAGACATCTTGATTCACACACACACACGCACACGCACACACACACACACACACAGACACACACACACACACACACACACACACACACCCCCAAACACATCATCCATTTGCCATTTTACCTGCCACTGAATTAGGGCGGGGCATGAGGTAGAGAGGTATGGAGTGGGTGGAGCCTGAAGAGCGGGCAGCGCCAGGACCTCGGTCTGGGTGGAGTTTGTTGAGGCTGTAAGTGGAGGCAGCCATGTTGTCATCCACCCTGTACAGAAAGCCGTCATTCGGATTTCCTGTTGCTACCATACAGGAAGAGGAGGTTGAGGCCACCACCGTCCGGCCCCCCTGCTGCCAGAGGTTGAGGCTGCTCCCATGGTAACCATCGCCTGAGTATTTGGCGCTGTTGTCCTGCTCTGCCGCCGACTCTGCAGAGTAGCTGGTCAAGGTGGCTGAAAGAAAAAGCGAAGGGATGACAGAAAAAGTTAATAACTTAGCAGTGTAAGGGTTTCTTTAAAAAAAAAAGAAAAAAAAGTGTATCTTCTGTATCTCACCTATGATACCGCTGTCTCTGCTTTCCAGTGTTGAGGTGGGGGAGGTGACAGAGGCGTGGGTGGAGGAGGCATGCTTGTTGTTGTTGTTGCCCTCTTCTCCAGCAGGGCGCTGCAGTGTGGAACAGGGGGAGGTGCTGCTGCTGGCCAGACTGGAGGACGGAGAGATCCTCTGTGGGAAAGACAACAGACTGTATCATTAAACATAACCAGTAACTACTGAAAAATTACAAATCTGAATGTGCAAAAGGACACTTACATTTTCTGTTTTACAAGTTAACAGCACTAAAGACAATCTAGATACGTGTTAGGCCTCAATTATACTACAGACAACACAGACGCATAGCTGTTGTGATCATACTTCTTTGTAGTCCAGAGGCTGCATGGACTGGGACGGATAAGTCCACGCTGAAACAACAAATTGGAGGGCACAGAGCTTCACATAAACCCTCTGTTGATGAAATTTACATCACACAGACCCTAGTTGACCCTTACGTAGTCATGTATGCAGAAAGTATAACGCAAGTATGCATCTGTGAGTGAGTTGTCTACCTGTCCATCGTCCTGGGCGTGGTAAGGGGACCCCGGCTCTCCACCGATTATCTTGTCCCCCAGCAGGAAGCCCAACCTGGTCATCAGAGCATCAGCCGCCTCATCCACTGAGGGGGGAGGTCCCAACTCCTCTTCCTCACCTGGAGAGTTACAAAGTGAAATAAAGGTGAATAGAGGTCCATTACATTTTTGATATGTCGCAGACACCATATTCCTTGACATATACCACATACCATATACCTGTGTACCACGTCCCATGGTGGAGGAACATGAAATGACAAATTGTGATTTTAGTGGGTGTTGTGCGTTGGATTATTTCTTTCTATTTCTACTAGCTGGGCGCAGTAACTTCCTGGAGACAGACAAATTGTACAATTTCAGCTTTAGAAGTGTTGATAGGGAGCTGACCAGCTGCTGGTGGCAGCTTCATATTTCTCCATCTTGAGAGTGGTATCTTCTCATTTAATTCTCGGCAACAAAAGCAAATTAATAAATTATCCCTTTAATACATAGACTGTGTATAAAGATGAACGTAGCCTCCATGACGTCACCCGCAGGTTTCTGAAGAGCGGTTTTGAAGCTCAGAGTGAGCTGCCTCACCATCGCCATCTTGGCAGTGCCTGACTTGGCAGTGCCTTAACTGTAGAGACCAAAACCATTTTTTGTACCAGGCTGTAAACATGTTTATCCCTGCTGTAAAGTTGGACATTTAAACATGGGAGTCTATGGGGATTGACTCACTTTTGGAGCCAGACTCAAGTGGCCGTTAAGGAACTGCAGTTTTTAGCACTTCCACGTTGGCTTCATTTTTCAGTCCTGGAAGTTGCTGCTTGCTTTAATATCAACTTTGACAATGTATTACTGTCCAGGAAAGCCTTTCTGTCAAGTAACAGCACAGTCAAATTCAAACTGAGACACATAATTTAAATGTGCAGTGGTGGAGACAGACTGACAGAAACACAGACTGACCACTGGAACAACCTAGGAAGTCATCCAACATATACTGTTCTCTGGGTCTTTTCTATTATCCTGGCGACCTGGAGCCCCCTCCACACGCTATGAAAATGGATTTGTCCAGTCAGGAAGAAAAAAAAGGTATAAATCTGTCCAATCAGAGGAGATTATGAAAATAGAACACATCATAAGAGAACTTTAAACACATTCACACAAAAGGCATCAACACAAAGCCCACTGGGAAGACTGTGTGTGTGTGTGTGTGTGTAAACCAGTAATGTCCATATTAATATATTCACTTTCATGACCTAAATATGCCAAGAGTAGAGGAGTAGACACACACATATACAGTACATACACACACATACACACAAGAATGTAAGCCACAGCATGAAAGCTCATACTCTGTGTCTTTCTCTGACAGACTGTAATTATGGCTATAAATTGCCGACTGTTGGACTAAATACTAGAGAAGAATCGCAGACTGAAAATAAAACCAACTAAACACAAAGCAAACTGGGAAGACTGAGTGTGTGTGTGTGTGTGTGTGTGAGAGAGTGTATGCACGCACATACATGCGTGTGTGTGTGGTCAGCCAATGACAGGGTGTGCGAGTCGTTTTTAGAAGAAGAAAAATAAAATGGAAAGATCAGATACAGAAAGCGCAGACTTTTCCATTTCTGTATCATTAACTACTATAACTTCGGATTCCTTCTGTCTGTCCCTCTTTTCTGCATTCATTCCCTCCTCTCTCATCTATCAATCCTTCTTCCTTCTTTCCTCCCTTCTTTTCTTCCTTTTTTCCTCCCCGTCTTAGTTTTCCTTCCTTCTTTCTTAATATCCTAATTATTTTTTCTGTCTTCCCTTCATTCTTTTTTCCCTTCTTGTTGTCATTTCTTCCTGTCATCCTTTCTGCCTTCCTCTTTCATTTGTTATCTCCTTACCTTCCCTCCCCTCTTCCTTCCCTCCTCTCTCCATCTTCCTTTCTTTTTTATTTTATAACTTCCTACCTTTCTTCCTCTTCTTCCTGCTCTTTCCTCAGTGTACAGTTCTGTTGTAAACATGTGTCTGTACAAAGTGTAGACAGTTACAGACAGGATTCGAACCCACAGCCTTTAACATTAACCAGCTGAGCTATCACAACTTTGTGCCTCCACATGATTCAACTGAACTGCTGACTGGCTGGTGGAAAAGTGTGTCTGAAATCCCCTCCCCCCACACTCTCTGACGCTGGGATCGGAGGGGGGCAGCATCTGACAATGTCTGTAACTCTTGAACCAACAATACCACGCTGACACCAGCTTCACACAGTGAAACGTCAGGTGTGGGAAGATGAGAAAGTAAACAGGGTTTGAAGTTGTCTCTTCTTTCATCGTCCTTCGCACGGCTACTTCCTTGATCTTTCCTGAGTACAAGACTACGAACGCCTTCAAGGAAAGATTGTGCGCCATTATCCCCATATATGAGTTCTTATCATGTCACATCGTTCTCTATGACGGCAGGTTTCTCACCCCACCTTCGAGCATGGTTATTCAGAGCAGCTATAAACTGCTTCAGACAGTTGTTCAGACAGCATGTTCTACAACCTTGTTTGTTTCATGCAAACTCCAGTGTGGTTGTTTCCAAGACTATTTTAAGTTAGTCGAGCAAACATTGAGCACCAAAGCGAAGATGTGGTTTCAAACCATAGCCGGTATGTGACAAAGAAATGTGTTGTTTGCAAGATGTCACGAGAACCGATACTTAGGTACCAAGTCAATGCCCAAATTCTGATGGTACTTGTTTTTCAACAGTACCATAGATACTGCAGATGTTGTAGGTACTGAAGATGCGGCACTTGACCAAATGACGGGGCAGTACTTTCCCATTGTGGAAACAATTCATATATCAATGAATTCAATATCACTAATAGAGGCGGGTTGATTTCCGGTTTTGCGGTCTGTTCCAGTTTAGGAGCTTAAACCGGTTTGATTTTGTGTAAACCAGCTGTACGGACATTTGTCATTAAGACAAGTTCTGGCAAATTAAGAAGTAGCCTAAGCTGACAGCGTCAAGCGCTAAATCCAACTTGTATTGCATTAGTAATAAGCAATATGACAATCTGATTTGAATATTATGTTTGTTTATAAACGGACTAATGGAGCCACTAGTGTCAAGTTTACAGGTTTACGGGCATTTCTGCCAACAAGTGGACTGGAGTCGCTACACTCTTATTCATGGGCTCTCTCAGTTTCAGTATTTTCCGCTTGTCTTCTGTCTCTATGCTAAAAGGCTTTATAGTGAACATAGGAAACAAAACCTGGTGGAGATGAAGGTTCATGGGACAGGAAACAAAATCACTTCCTCTCAGAATAAATGTGGCAAAAGTATTTGAATTTTTGAAGATAACTTTAGTTTTCTGTGTTAGTGTTTATTTTATTTTATTGATGTATTCCCTTAGATCAATTAAATGATTAAAGTAAAGGCAAGAATAACAAACATCATGTCTGGTTTTCCATGGGAAGCAACACCTCTTCACAGCCATCAGAGATTTATGTTGTATTTCAGGCAAGGACAATGTCCCCTGATGCCTGCTGAGCCTACATTTCATATTTATGTAGACAGGTTATCTCCCAGCCTTGGAGGAGTGTGGCTTTCCTGTTGTGGCAGTAAGCTGATGGATCAATATATATAGAATAAAATAATGATTGTCATCAAGGCCAGCAATGTCAACCAGGCAAGACAACATGACTAACATCTAGAGCTGACAGTGCTGTTAACCTTAGAGGGAACGCACGATGGCCGACAAGGACAAATGCGCTGCAACGGCCCAAAACAGTTCCATTAGGAGAAACGAGATGCAGATTCAAAAACACAAAACGAATACAAAAACGGATATGTGCTGCAAATGAAAAGAAAAAAACAAAGACATTAACAGCAAACACGCTGCAAATACAGAAACGATGCAAAAACAATAAATACGCAAACCCCCAAAACAAATGCAACAGAAAAAATGCTGCATATCCAACCAACACAACAGAGATTCTCCAGACCTCTAGGGGGAGCTGTAAGTGGAACAGCTGGAACATAAGCTTGAGTAGGGTTTTCACCTTCTATGTGAAGAAATAAGGGATGTATAGCAGTGCTGTTTAGCACAGGTCGGAAATCAAAGCCACCTCTGATAAGATCTGAAATATGAATGTATATTCAAAGCTACCAGATATTTCAACTAAGTACACTACACTGTTCATCCACTAATTAGTTTGAATAGACAGAAACTGAATGTCGGCTTGCTAGTTTATCCGCTCTGGCTTGCGTCCTTTGTGAAGATAACAGCCTGATATCTGCAGATCTGGCTTGCTAGCTACCCAGCACCAAAGGACAGAGACTGAACAATGTTCAATCCATTCTTATGGCTTCACAGCTCACAACTAGAGATGATGCCTTGTCAACAAACACAAAGAGAGAAAGCAGACCAGTTCAGTCTTGCATCTTCTCATAGATGAGATCATTAGATTCACTACGAGTTACTTGCAACTGGGGAGCATCGATGACCAGGGGAAAAATATGGAGTAAATCTAAGTTGAATGAATATGATTTATGTAGGGAAAATAAACAAACAAGAGTTTGCTGGTGTTATTGTGCTGACTGTGCTGATTGTGCTCTATTTCACTAAAATTCAACATCAATCTTTTTTTATTAGTTGTTTCCCCAATCATTGTTGATGATGGATAAAAAATTGCTGGGTGTGGGTGAGGGGGCAAAGTCATGACAGTCCCAGGGTGAACATGTAGTGTGACAATTTACATCAAAGGGACTTGAAGGCACTGTTGTTGTCATGCAGACATCTCACAATGTAAAAATGTTATTTTAACAATGTAGATCTTTTTCCACATGATGCAAACAACCTTTATTCTTTACCACAGAGTCTTTGTAGGTCTATGTCAGTTCTACCCCCACTAATGAAAATGCTATCCAGTTGCAAAAGGGAAAAATGTAGGAATAACCAGAATACCAGAGAACATGCTAGTGAAACAGAAGCTAACAGAGGACTACAACCAAGACAGTTGATTTTTTCCCCAGGTAGAAACCTGCCTGCTGAAACCTTGCGACAGAGAAAAGACACCTTCACTCTCACCTTCCTCCTCTCTTCT
This sequence comes from Seriola dumerili, assembly GCF_002260705.1. Classification (NCBI taxonomy): domain Eukaryota; kingdom Metazoa; phylum Chordata; class Actinopteri; order Carangiformes; family Carangidae; genus Seriola; species Seriola dumerili. The sequence continues at coordinate 364,958 of NW_019174368.1, forward strand.
TCCTCCTCCTCCTCCTCTCTGTGCTCCATTGACAGGATGAGCCACCCAATCTCGGCACAGCTCAGGGCTGTCCTCGTGGGACAGACAACAGCAGACAAAAAACAGCAAGCGCCGCAGGAGGGAGGAGGTGTGGCTCACTACGTCATCCACTTCCATGATATCTCGGCCGCAACCGCAGCCGTGCAGCAGTCTCCATGGGCGACGAGTGGAGGACCGCTCATTCCGACACCACTTGGTTCTGGAGCAGATGCATGGTTTCAAAATAGTCGCTGTGCAGTCCATAGCTAGCTGGTTTCTGATTGGTTCAAAGCGGTTCCATGTAGAAGGCGGAGTCAACTGAGTCAATTGCCATCGCGCTGCTTGTACCTAATGCACATTATAACATCACTCCCCAGTCCTCTTCTCTTTGGTCCTGAGCTCCTCCTTCTCCAGAGTACACAAAGAGAGAGGGACAAAAAGATGAAGGAGGTAGGAATGAAGAGATAAAAAGAGGAAGAGCCTCTCCAGAAAAAGAAACACCAGAGGTACTCCAACTTCTGAAGCAGAATGACTGCAGTTAATAAGCAGTAAAACGTATGAACACAGTGGTAACAGCCAAACTCCTCATATGTTCAGGAAAGGTACTTTGTTACTTCAGGCAGTAAAACCGGAATGCTCACGCTTTTAAACCTCTCCGCAACTCACACAGCAGATTTGGACAATGTATCCCTCTGGTTATTGTCCTTTTCAGCCAAGAAAAAAGCACTCCTTTTCATTCACAGGTAGATCCTCTTCAAAACTAAGCAAAGAAAGGTAACAACAACTACAGCATGAAGTGGAAAGAGTAAATCTTCTCCTAGATGATGTCCTCTTTGGTTAGAAAGTAAAACAAGTAAAGTTTCAGAGTGTTAGAAGAGTTTTTCTTTCAACTGCTGAGCCTCCATATCTGGTCAGAAAGGCGACCTCCCTCGTCTGACTGCACTGCAAATCAAAACCTCCTCCTCCCTCCCTCCCTCCTCCAACCCCCCCACCCCCCTCTAAAAAAACAACACACACACACACACACGCACACGCACACGCACACACACACACACTCACACACACACACACACACACACAGGAGAGACAGGGTAAGACTGCAGGAGGAGGTGAGTGGAGAGAGTACATGTTGAAAAGTGCAAGCAAAGTTTAGAAAGGCAGCTCAGTTTTCTGTCTGGTAACAGAAGAAAAGCACGGCCAGAGCGAGAAAGACTGAAGGAAGACTCGGAGGAAGGTTGACAGAGCAAAGACAGGCTGCAATTAAAGTGAAACTCCTTTTTCCAAGATCAGAAGAGTGTCTGAAGACAAATCACAGTGACGAAAAACTGCAATCCAGTTTAGCCCCAACATTTTTTTTAAATGTACAAAGAAACATACTGAATGAAGAGCTTGAATCAAACATCAATGATGTTTAGATGTTTAGCTGATGTTTAAATCTACATCTGGAGAGGATTATCATCCACTGGATGTTTTTGAACATGATTAAATGTTCATTTTTTTCGAAAATCCCTTTCAAAAATCTGAGTTGTTTTTGATCAGAAGAAAAACCTTTTCAATGATGAGGCAGGGGGAAAGACAGGATTAGGGATAAGACTTGAAGAGCTGGAGTGAGTGTTACAGTCATGTTGTCAATAAAAATACAAGTTAGTGAATGAGCAAAAATTGAGAAAAAAAAGGTTCTAGGCTAGCTATAACCTAAAATTAGGATACTGCACTATTTTAACGCTTGGAAAAAATGCAGTGTCTACCAACAAAATATGTACTTTCAGCTTTCATGTACATTTAAACTATAGTATGTATAAGAAAAGAAATTAAATATTACAATCAGCAGCTAATATGAATTAAATGTATCCCTGTTTTGCAAGGAACCCAGAGCCATCTGGCTGTAAGACAGTAGCTAAGCACTGAGCTAACATGAAACCCCTGATACTATTGATATTTGTATTGAAATTAATATAATAAATTCATACAATTTACAATTAAATTACAACAGTTTACATATACAATTGCAAGCACCATTTGTTGAGAACCAAACATCAGACAGACACAGTTTGCTAGCTCGTGAACAATGTGCTACATATCTCTCTCACGATTTGGTGGAGACAAAAGACAAAGTTAAAAGAGAATTACATTAAATTCGATTTACATGGACTTACATCCACCAGGTGGCCAGAAACACATGACCCTAAATGAAACCTAATGTTTCTCCATAATTGCTGTAAGCAAGCTTTGCTAACAAGATCCCTGTATAAATTCAAAAGGTGATGATATTCAGTGTTCACAGCTAGTTTCTGCTGCTTGAGGGTTTAAGTATGTGATTAAAAGGAAGCATAATCTCATCAAACTATATGAATCCCCACAGCAGCGACTGGGATCTGCTAAGCTAGTTAGCTTTAGCGAGAGTTTAGCTTCTGCATCATGACTGGATTTAGCTACTGCCTCATTTTATGTTATGTATAAGAAATTGAATGACTGAGAAGTCAGTTCATTAAATTAGATATTTGTAAATTACAGGTAGGTTAATGGTGGAACAAGTAGACTTCACGTTAGTTTTAGCTAATGCTATCTCAGCAACTAGCTCTAACCTGGTTAATGGTAACTACACAGCCTGAGAAGCCTACTGTTACTGTTACTGGTTTTTAGCTTGTTTTCACAGAAATTATACATTTCTATGACAAAGTTGTTTATACAGAAAAACAGATGTTAAAAAGTTTGAATCAGGTCATCGCTAAATTTTGACCAAATATGTGGTCACCGCAATATCTAGAGCATAAACGACAGAATTCAGAAGGAGGAAGAGGCTAAAAACAGAGAAGAGGAAAAGCAGTGAAGAAACTGAAATTAGAGCTTGTGTGTATGTGGGCATGGTGTACTGAAGTGAAAAAGTAAATTTTTTTGTTTTGACAGAAAGTGAGCGAGAGAGACACAGAGACACTCCAGAGAGAGAGACTCCACATGGTAATGTTTAGAAGAAGTGTGTCAAATCAACCCCGAGGAGGAGGAAGAGGAGGAGCAGGAGAGGAGAGGTTGGCAAGGGGTTGGGTTACATTTCTGCATTTTCTCTCTCACTAAGGCACCTAGGGACGATCAAATGTAGGGTCAAAGGTCAACCCCCTCGCTGCTGCCAGACACAGTGTAACAGGTCACAGCTGTGTCTGTGTGTATGAAAGAAAGGGGGAAAAAGAGAAACCAACCTAAAGCTGGTTCTGGTTTCTCCTCGACTCTCTCCTGCCTTGCAACCAGAACCTGGACTCCATTGGGGGGATATTCTGGCGCGACTAGCCGATAAAACGATGACACCACAATATAGGGACTAATCACCAAAGAATTCTCACATATCTCTTCAACTTTTCCACTTGCGACCGCTATTTTGAGACCTTTTTTCAACTGGTCTCCCCTGATTGAAATAAAAGGAGGCTGTGTTAAAACTGTTACACATTTTAAAGTGTGTTTGAGGTCTGTTTACTCCATAGTTGGTTTTATTTCACCACTGATAAGGTATAAGGGAAACATTTCTACATCGTTAAGACTTTCTTGTTGTCTATCGAGTCTGCTTGGGGGGTGGGCTCCTATTCCAGCTTTCTCAGTGTGGTTGTTTGGTCAGGTTAGACAGTTTTCACGCCACTGAAACTGTTCAAACTTTAACATAAAACTTTGCAGAACCCCAGCAATGACAGTAAGAAACAGACTGAGAAAATATATTTTCAGGGCCTTTAAAACTGTAGAGTCACGATCCAGTTTGAGCATAAATCCACTCCACACACTGTGGTGTTAATATTGGTCTGAACAAATGCTACAGCTGTCAGAGCAACCAATGCTCCAATCAGGTTCTGTCTGTGATCAGACTTTTTTTTTTTACAGTCACATTATAGCTATGTCCCAATTCAGGGTTCACATCCTTCAGAATGTCTGCATATGAAGACCGACTGACATTGTATTGTGAGTTTACATTCCTATATTTCACTTGGACAGATTGTTATACTACATGCAACTAAGTCAAACTAAAAGTCTTCTGAGGTAAAGTAGGTTTTGGTCCCTACCAGTTCTTTTGGCCAGCCGAAGGTTAAGGAGGGGAGAGGAGGGAAGAGAACGAGTGAATCCCTCTGTCATCCTGACCTCTGACCCCTCTGGCTCCATGCCACTGCCACCTGTTGAAAAAGAGAGAGGGAGTCATAGAGGGTTAGAGGTTGAAAGAGGTCGCTGTATGACCTGCCAACCTAATGAAGATAACCTAACGAAAGTAAAATGAAGATATATGGAGCTTCTAACATCACTGTATTTGTACAACCAGACTAGAGGCACACCTCATGAACATAACACAAGATACACAAAATACATAATGACACATAATGAGGTACTGACCACTGGTGTTCTTGCGGCCTTTGCCTCCCAGCAGCATCTTCAGGCTGTTTCGGAACATGATTTGACTTCCTGTTAACAGCCCCTGGGCAAAAAGAGACAGTCAGTGTATCACAGCTTATACAGTAGAATTATTCCTCACACACATGCACACATGCACACACACACACACACACACACTTCTTATTTCTTGATATAGTGTGACTTTTGAACACACCCTACTTGCTGGCTTGTAATCTTGTTGCTAGGCAACCGTCTGCCGTTGCTAAGCGATCCTTTAATGAAAATGTGCATTAGAATATAACCCTGTTGGTGCCGGTAGTGTGCGCTGACTACAGGACTGTATATGTGTGGGTCACTGTACTGTAACAGCAACTGACCAGAAGGTGATTTAATTAGAGACACAGAGTTTCCATGTGACTCTTACAGCCTCCACACCCTCCAACGACCACATCTTCACGTAACTGCTGTCTACCTATTTTTCTGTCATATATTACAGCTTTTAATTGAACTGATTTTGAGAGAAAACGTGTATGTGTGTGTGTGTGTGTGTGTGTGTGATCAGTCAGAGCAGTGAACAGATAGCATGTTAAAACAGTGCAGAGAGAGTTACTTCCTTGTTTCTCATTCACTCAGGGAAACGTTACACACATGCACATTTGAATACTTTTATTCAACAGAATGTAAAATACTACATAATGTTCCCAATATCATCATTTAGCCAAAATAAATGCAGACACAGCAGCATCTTGCAATCAACTTTTTCTTTTGCAACCATGACATCTGCAGACCTCTCACTACCAACCTACTGACAAGGCTTTACACACATGACCAGTGCACACTCATAGCCAAGCTGCTCAATACAGCATCTATTCAAGATGACAAAAAAAGTAAGGTCACTTCCTTCAACTGCCCCTTTTATCTTTATTTAACTATGTTTGATTTTTATAGACTGAGTTTTCCACACAGGATTTATATGATATTACAGCAATGTTGTTGGTAAACCAACAGCCATGGTTCAATCCCAAAGACTAGCTACATACTGTTTCTTGTGGTGAGTGAAGTGTGAAAGAAATACTCATGTAACATAAATAAATACTAAGCTAATTAAGTTAAATACTAAACTAACGGCTAAACCTGGCTGAATTTCGATAAAGTGCTCGGTAATATTAGGTTAATGAACTACAATGTAAAACTCTGTGTCATGATAAGGATGATAATATAATACTGTATGTATTCTGAAATTAACCTGGAAAAAAAATGTGTTATATGTGTCAATGTCAGTGTAGACCAAATAAGAATAGAAACGTCATCTCTCTCTCTCTCCCTCTAATTAAGTAAATTACTCACTGACCATCAGAGCGGAAAATTACTATTCTTCTACAGACACAGTCAAATCACTGAGAGAAGTGTTGAGCAAAAGTGCCTGTGTGTACGTGTGACAAAGAGAGTCAGTTAAGATACAAAGAGGCCTCAGTATGCATGTACATATGGTCTGACTGAGCCAAATATACAAGGGATAACATTGTCACTGAAAACACACAAGGTGTCACAGCGTGAGGAAGCACTGACCTCTGTCGCCCTCTGTCGGCCACTGGTGATTACAGCAGCATGTTTATTACTTTTCTCCTATCTCTGTTTGCTCTGTGTCCTCCAGAGGACCTTGTAGTAAATGCCCAGAGTGGGATTTCAAAATAAAAGATGTGTGGATGGAGAACAAATAAAGATCCTGAAACGTTACCTTCTCTGTGCGCTGTCTCTGTTACTGAATGACAAGAGGCAACTACAATTTTCCTGACAAAGCACAAGACACACAAGACATATTTGCTATGTAAGACAAATGAAGAAGACACAAGCTGTTATTCCCTATTCTATACGTCATTGCAATTCTGTGTGGGTTATGAGTGCGTCATGTGGTCGCACTACAAAAGTGACAAAATAAAAATGAAGGAAGTGGTTGAAAACTGGAACCGTAAATGACTGTCTGTAAATGTCACCCTGATGATATAATTAAAATTGTGCCAATTCATTTTGAAAGAGCAAGCGCCAATGGGAAAACTCAGAAACACTCGGCCATCGAACAATGGTATAACTTTATCACTCAGTCAGTCAGTGACAGACATTTGCATTTATAATGACCAACATGTAACACAGAAACATGACAGCACGTCGGCACCACAGACATCGATCCAGGCGTGTGACCCCATCCGCTGTCGGCTTAAATGTCCCCTCACTCCATGCATGTACCTTTTACACAGAGGCAGAATAAAGGCGCAACATTCCTGCCTTGAACAGGCTGTGTAAAAGGGGCTAGAAACTATCAGCACACCCTGAACCGGATCCAGCATCAGCTCCTTCCCAGCTGCAATCAGACTGCTTGCTTTGCACTGGTGTTAAGCACAGCGGAGAAAAATGGCGCTGGACACCACAGACTCATAAAACATCTGCAGCGTGGTGTAACAGACTTTGAAGGACCGGAGCCTCTGCAGGAAAAAGTGCTGACTCTGGCCCTTCCTGTAGAGAGCTGCAGAGTTCCTGGTCCAGTCAAGTTTACTGTCCAAGTGGACAGGCAGGTATTTAAACTCCTGTACTATCTCCACCATCCCCTCCTGGAGTCCTGGATCTCCTGAAGTCCACTACCAGCTCCTTTGTTTGTTTTGCTGATGCTGAGCTGCAGGTGTTTCAGCTTACACCAGACGACAAAACTGTCCACCACCCTCTGGTACGCTGACACATCCTCCCCCCTGTTGCTTCCAACACCTGCAGAGTCATCTGAGAACTGTTATACGGGGTGAAGAGGAAAGGGGACAGGACAGTCCCCTGTGGAGCTCAGGAAACAAATTTACAATAAATAATGGCAATTACATTTACAGCACCACCAGAGTGTAGGCTTGTTTTTCTGGGAGCCCACAACATGTATTGAGTTTAAATGGCTGTTTCAGGGTAAAGACTTTTTTTTTTTAGGGTCAGAGTTAGGTTAAGATTAGGTTTAAGATTAGGCATTCAGTTGTGATGATTAGATTAATCATAGACTGTAAATAAAGATGGATGTAGCCTCTGTGACATCACCCACAGGTTTCTGAAGAGCGGTTTTGAAGCTAAGCTTGAGCTGCTCCACCATCGCCATCTTGGCAGTGCCTGACTCCACCTAACTCCTGGCTAATGCAAAAATAGACAAAGAGGTGGAGACGTGTGTGGCGCTGAGACTTCAGTGCATGTAGGTTTGTGGCAAGCATACGCTCACCCACCTGTCACTCAAAGCAGCCATCCCTTCAATTATGCTGGACTTTAAATATTAATGAAATGTAAACAGGTGAGTTATATGAAAATTCACCCCTGCACAGTTGTCATGAAGGAGGAAATTAGCTCTACACCAAAACTGTTGTTTGTACCAGGCTGTAAATGTGTTTATTTCTGCTGCAAAGTTGGACATTTTAGATGGGAGTCAATGAGGATTGACTTGCTTTTCGAGCCAGACTCAAGTGGCCATTAGATGAACTGCAGTTTTTATCACTTCTTCATTTTTTTTTGGGCTTGGGAATACATTAGGGAATACAACATGGGTCTCCGTGAACAAAGTAAAACAAGGATGTTTGTGTTGCATGTGTGTGTGTGTGTGTGTGTGTGTGTGTGTCAGAAAAGCCCCTGCTGTCAGCAAACAATCATCACTTAAAATCAAACTTGATTTCTCACAGGAAGAGCCAATCTCCAGAGCTACTGCTCGCTTTTTTTCCAATCTCTCTGTATTAACATGATTGTGGATTGTAGCTCTTTATATTTCTCGACCTCAACAAGTAGTCACTCTTCATGCATTGTCCACACATGAGAGGCAGTGACAGACACAGGAAGAGGTGAGGAGAAGGAAGTTGAGATGATACGAGAGGGAAAAGAAAAAAGTGCGTTTTTCCAGGGGTAGCGAGGCTGGAAATAGGACAGTGGCACATTGACACGTACTTCCCCATGCCTACCCTCCCCACGGTGTGGGGATGGTACATAGAAAAATAATAGGGGTGACTGTTTTGACACAAGCCATCCATCTGCAGTGTGTTTTGACCTTATGTGTTTAAACAAATTCTTAAAGAAATACATATAATCTAAATTCTTTAAATAAGAGAAATATTAATTCCTGGTACAACCAGACTCAGCAGCAGATATCTCAAAACTATCTGCACAGCGAGTCGAGGAATAAACATAATCCTCGTCAGAGAAACAGTCCCTTGGAGTCGCAGCCAGATGTCGTCTATTCCTTAGATGTGATGTACACACAGCAGTGGCTAGCTTAGCCTTGCATATGCAATGTGTGTCAGTGTGCTAATCCTTAATGACAAGCATCCAGACATCCAGACACAGACACACACACACACACACACACACACACACACACACACACACACACACACACACAGTCTTGACTCAACTGCAGCACATATATTAAATTGTCAGTACAAGTTGGGTTTTTATGTAAATGAACTGAAGATAAATTAGACAGTGGCTGAAAAAATGGAGCAAAACTCCTTTGTGTCTGGCTGAGAGAGAGAGAGAGAGAGAGAGAGAGAGAGAGAGAGAGAGATAATATGTTACAGGTTTTTACAATCATTTTCACATTTGTCTCAACACCATGTCAGCCACATCAGTAGACTGTGTGAACTGAACTGAGCACCCTTTTGCATTAATTTGATATAAAAGGAATTCAATGACTCAAAATAAGTAAAAAGAACAATAATAATAATAACAATAATAATAATGATAATAATATTTTTTTCTATCTCAGTAATTGTGTATTTTGAAACAAATTTAAAAAATAAATTATTATCACCATTGAATTAATGTATATTAGCTGCTCAAAACTAATGTGCATTAATACTGTAATGTCAAAAGTGCAACAAATGGAAATTGAACTTGTGCACTCTTACATCATTTTATGAAGAAAGAAATAAAGCTTAGTAGACACAAAATTGAGGAGAGATGTGGGAAATGAAGAATCTGATGTGAGTTACTCATGATGGTCTGCTGCCAGGAACTGTGAGTCAGAGCTGACATGGTGAGAAGCTCATTCATGTGAGTGTTTGTCCATATGTGTGAAAGGCAGAAACAGAGATAAGTGTGGTGTTTGCGTGTCTCTCTCCCGCGCTCTCTCTCAAACACACACACACACACACACACACACACACACACACACACACACACACACACACACACACACACACTCACATCTTTGTGAGGCCTCCTATTGCCATAATGCATTAACCATCACAACTAAATGTTAACACCAAAACCAAGTCGTGAGAACCGGTCGAAATGTCCTCACTAAGGTCTATAACTTCAACAGGTCCTCACAATGATAGAAGTATACAAACAAACACACACACACACACACACACACACCATCTGTTGTCAGTTACTGCTCCATCTGACCTCCTCTAACTTTTTGTCTTAAACACACAAACACAGAAAAGCTTTGTCCAAATCTGAGAGCAGCATAAAAGACACAGAACAATAAGTTCAGTTAATCCTACATCTCGTGCTCAGCCTGATGCTGACATCAGGATACCGAACACCGTTTAGCACAGCTACCTGTTGATTCTACAAACCAAACCCCCAGCATTAACAAATAACACAGCGATCCTTTTACATTCTGCTAAAACAAAATATTAGCGTACAGTTCACACACTGTCCGGTTTAGGCACAGCAGCCATGTTGGAAGTTTGTTGACCTAAACTGGTCGCTAATTTCAGAAATTTGTTTGGGAAAAATCATGGTCCTCCACTGTATTATTCCTCTATTTTTAATATTCATGTGTAAATGTGTGTGGTACTGACAAGTTAAAATGATTAAACCCCATATAGTAAATTCCCATTATTCAGAAGTGTTGCAAACCAGATCACATGTAGACAGCACAGATGGACGACCCAGTTACTGCCCAACATTGTTTTCAGTATTAGCAACAGACATGTTATATAATTAGGCTACAATTGTCATTAAATACATAATTGTATAAACATTTATTTGAATGTATTTATTATTACAACTTAAAACAGTAATTCAGTAACTTAAAATTACAACTCACTGCAGAAATTACATGGGAAAATTTGTTTTGACAATTCCAATCACTTTTTCAAAGAAGGGTAGGCTATTGGTTTTTCATAAGTAAATGTAAAAAATTATTTACATTAATGCTCATTCTTTTTTAACCACAAAATACCCAGAAAGGACTTTTATGGAAATAAACTTTTATTTTGTGTTGAAAGAACATGTTGGCCACTTTAGTGTAGAGCTGATAAATGAGCCAGACTCATATACTGGCTGATATATCATTGCATATACAATATATTAATATCTGTATATATATGTCAGTTGATACATTACAACAAATTGACGTACTGAAATTCAATACAGAAATAGAAATGTTTTGAAGCAGTGTCACCATTCTATAGTTTGTCCACCAGATAGAGACAAGTTTATTTTTACACTGTAAATCCTGCTCAGTACATTTCTTGGTTACAACTGTTTTATGCTATAGATTATGTAGAGAAAATTTATATCAATCGATATATCTTTATTGGATATGTTAAACCCTGAAAAATCACCAAAAAATTCTCCTGAAACTCTCTAGCATTGCACATAAAAAGTCTTCCAAAATTGAGGAATAAAAAACATAGAAGTACAAATTTTGTGCTGAATTTTCTTCGGCCACCATCAGGTTGACAGTTTTTGGTTTTAATTGGTCAACTATTGGATGGATTGCCATGAAATTTTGTTATGTATATGATGTTCATGGTGCCGAGAGGATGGATCCTAGTTACTTTGCTTTTTTCACCTGATTTTCCTCAAACATCTCCAGCAGGTCCAAATTTTTACTGATCCAGTGAAATATCTCAACATCTACTTGATGGATTGGCACAAATTTTTACATTTAGACAGTCTTGTTCCCAGATGACGTATCGTGTTTCCTCTGGTGCCATCATTAATTTGCAAAACTAATAACAATCCCATCAGCTAATTAGCAAATGTTAGCATTGCTAACGCACTAACCTACGGTGGTGACAATGTTGAACATTATATGTGCTGAACATCTGCATGTTCACATTGTTATGATCAGCATGTTTGACATTGTCCAGAGTTGCTCATTCACACACGCAGCACACAACAGGTGATTGTTCCCGTCAGACGTGTCCTCACCCACTGGAAATACTGTGTTTGGTTTAGGTGATGGTTTGTTCCAGGGCAGAGCGTGCAGGAGGCAGGAGAGAAACATCATCAACACGCCCACTCGCTCGCTGTGCATGACCTGCTCTATTCACACATCAGCTAAGTCAGACTTTACACAAACTTTATACCAGGGAGCCTGCAGGGTGAGTCCATTTAATGTTCGGTCCGACTGATTCTGACATTTGCGCTCTCACATACAGCTCCTCCAGGTAATGTCTCGGTAAATACAGAGCTGCACTGTATGTGTGAAAGCACTATTAGTCTTGTTGCTCTACGGCGAGAACAAAAATAATCTGCAGTATGTTACTAAGACCTGTAGATGCATAATTCAAGAATGCAAATTACTGGTTAGTGCAGCTGTACTCAAAGTTCACAGTTAAAAATTTTGCTGATGCAAATTCAATTCAAACGATCCTACCTGTTCTACCTGTTCCTAGGTAAACTCTATTATTTGTCTATGTGTGTTTGTGCAGCAGAGCCAACTTCACTAGTTTCTCATGACGATTCTCAAATGATCCAAGGCATGTTTGGCCCTTCTCCCTGCTCCTCCTTCAGGTCAACCTGGGATTTACACTGACTGATTGGCCCCTTTTTCTTCAACACCTCAAAGGGATTTCCCCTTTTTACACAGCTTCAGTCACAGCTTCCTATAAGCAGAGGAAATCACGAGTATCACTCACACACCTTATTCAAAAGCACATACACACACACTGAACCCGGAGTACAGGACTGGTTTCCTTGACTAGGCTTGATTGTGTGTCTGCATGTGTATTTGTTATTAGCAACAGTGGAGTGCAGATGGCCTTGCCTTCAATTGAACCTACACAAATTCTTCACACACACACACACACACACACACACACACACACACACACACACACACACACACACACACACACACACACACACACACACCCCCTTATCTCTCTTCCCCAGAGAAGCCAGTCCCGACTTCCTGCAATCGCTCAGGACTCCCTCAACTTACCCACATACAGGAAGGGAGTGAGTGTATGTGTGTGTGAGAGGGTGTGTGGCCTCAAAAAAGAGCTTCCTGTAGATAAACAAACAAACAAACAAAGGGCTAACTGATATGCTCACCTTTTACCCTTTTTTCATGCTGTAAACGATTTTCACTTATACACTCTTTGAAGTGATTTAAAGCTTAATGAGCCGACTTCACACAGTAGCTACAAGTGGAAGTGTTTGAGATTTGAGGAACAACTCTATGTCACAACCACTATTGTTATTGTGCAATTTTATTAGTTGCATGTTGAATGAAATACTGATGTAAGCATTCCTAAATGCTGATGTTGCCATACGCACTGTTTCTTACTACTACAACTAATACAACTCTGTTCATAATGCAGACTCAGCATTTTCCTCCACCTGATTCAGACTATTATCTGGATCTGCACCAAATACAAACTCATAGATCTCAACACCATAAATATGTCTGATATTTTACATAAAGATCCAAACATTGTGTCCTGAGAAACTGATGAAAATGTGGGAAAATGCCCTATCCTGCAATGCCAACGAAATATGAAAAGGTGCTTCTGATATTTTGTCCACCTCATATCTTCACAAACTACAGCCACAACATCACCACAGAATCTGATCCGACTTCAATAACAATTAAAACATTCTACAGTTACACCACGAGAATCATTAAAATCATCATTATAAAACACTGTCCAGGGTTTTCTATTTCATTCATCAGCCTCCTAGTTTACAAAGTTAACATTGGACTGCAGTGTTTCATATTTCCTCTATATGCATGTACAGTGTATGTAAGTACAGAACACCGGGCTGACAGTGGATCTCTGCTGACAGATTGTGGTTCCTTGTGTATTTCCAGCTGTGTTTAAAACCTTTATCTCCATCCACAGTGGGATCATGGAAACTGCTCAGGGCTGCAAACAGCTAAAGGACAGGTTAAAAGAATCATCGGCACACACAGCACTATGATAGGTACATTAGGCACTGTAAAATGGGAAGCTCAAAAGATCATCAAGGACACCAGTCAGGTGGTCCACACTCACTCATCCTTGCTATATGGAAAATGATACCAGGGCATTAAATCATGCACTGCCCATTTCCAGGAAGTCCGAATGATGGACTGTGCTCACACACAGAGACTGCACCCTAGCACCATAGAGTATGTTCTGTAGGTTATCACACTACTTTGTGATAAATATCCTATCACTTATTTTTACTGTACTGTGTGTATTTAAGAATTTATTTTGGCATCTGAATGTAAGTGTCAGAATTAATCCTGAATTTGTGTAGAAAAAAAAACCCATTATAGTACATTACCATGACGAAGGTTTGTATTATTTTAATTAGCACTAGTGATGCTGTGGGAGTGATCTTATTAAACTAATGACTGACATGGTGGGGGGGCTTTTAATCAGAGTCGTGTTAAACCCAGACTACGAACTACAGGGTTAAGAAGATTAACATGAGATTACACCACAACTGTCTAGGAAAAGAAGCCAGAGAGAAGGAGAGGAGACAAAATATGGCAAAGAAACAACTTGGTCAGATGTTCAGTCCTTCTATATTTCATACCTTTATGAAGCCTTGCTTGCTTCCTACTGTAGCTAGACATGTAAGTAGCTAGCTAGCTAGTTACTCAGATATGTTGATAGATAAGTTATGATGCTAGGTAACCAGCTAGCTACATATCTGGCAGAACTGTTCCCCGTGTTGGTCACTTCTCACTGCTGCTGTCCTGAGTTGGACACTTCCAGTCCAGTGTGTTCTCTGGTCTTTTCATGCAAATAGTTTTTCGTGATAGCCACTAAAGTGTAAGTGAAATTAATTCATGCATATTCAAGACTCTATATGTCAAATTTCATATGTATTTAGGTGTCTAATTAATATACGAAAGTCGAAAGGAAGGAGGCAAAGAAGTGGGATGTCTGAACAAAAGACTTTAACAAAGAGTCGCAAAGCAAATGCAGTTGTTTTTTTCAGATCTCTGAAACATGACAATACACATATATAAAGACTCAACGGTAAAATATTTTCACATATCTCTTCTTGTTCATAAGCTATGCCCCGTCAAATATATTCACACACCATGATTTAACCCCCAGGGGTTGGCAATCTCACAGGCGGTATAAGACAGAAACCCTAACCCAAAAAATAGATTAATGACATTCTTACTGCTCTCTGATTATTGGTGTTTTGTGCTGAATATAAGCATATGGAGCACTTTTGGATCAATGTTTTTTGTTTTTTTTGATATGTGAAAGACATCAAATAAAAATATCAAGGCATGTACAACTTCCTCAAAAGTGACTGGCAGACTCCAGAGGGTTAATGAGTAACTGAACACTCAGTTTGGTTTGTGCATGAGTGCACGTATTGCCAGTACAGGCTCATATGATGACAAAGATTGACACACACACACACACACACACACACACACACACACACACACACACACACACACACACACACACACACACACACACATATATATATCTCACAATAATTTTGGAGTACAACCTGGTGTATGTGAAGATGTAGAGAATCGAGGAGAAAGAAAAGCCAGAGAAGAATATAAGGAGAACAGAAAATACAGGAAGTAAGGTAGGTAAGGTGTGCGCATGACAAAGACAGCTTATTTCCTTTACAAGTATCATACATCAAGATGTTGAAAGAAAAGGTGGATATAGAAATGTTAATGCTGTTTTGGTCTCAAGTAAATATATTCATGTTTATGCCTGTGGCAAATACACAATGCATGTGTCTATGCATAGTAAACGCAGAAATGTGACTCTTTTCAACTTTATTCCAAATATGAAATGTGCCTTTAAATGTAATTTTTAATTAAATATGTATTTTCAGATGCCTAACATCTGGCAAAATAGGAAGAGGGAGAGGAAGAGCAAGCAGCCATTGGACCGGCCATACAGGAGGTGGAAGCAGACAGACGAAGGGTGGCCTCTGGCTGTGTGTACGGTCTAAGGTGACTGCTCAGCCCGTAAGTTGAAAGTACCCTGGTGGAGTACTATTTGTATTCTGGCAGTCATGGGTTTCCACTGACAGAGCTTCAGGTCTGGCCCACACTGGCCATATACAGCCTCCACCACCCGGACACACAGAACACTGTATTTGAACAGGTGGGTGGCACAACCATTGCGTTACTGCCCAGTGCCCAGACAGTATGAACCATGCTAGGACATCCTACACCAAGAGGGTGCCCATCAAAGAGTACTTCTGGTTTCTGACTGCACCCTTAGAGGAGCACAGGTTGAGGAAGAAGCCCTGTCAAGTCTACAACCACGACAAGCTGCAGTTTCAGCTGGACTTCGCTTCAGGAGAAAAGTCAGAGGAAAGGCCCGAACATTGAAACAGCTGAAACCAGGAGGTTTCTGGCATCAGCATGGCTTTGGAGGATGTCCCCCCTTTTATCATATATATGGGGGGATATCCGCTATAACAAGGGTCCTTCAATAGGAATTCGCCAACAGCGCACATGGATGGGGAGCTTAGGAAGTTAAGGAAGTAAAAGCACTTCCTGGAGTCCGCTGCGCAGGCACGACTGCTGGTGTTTGTCATGTACAGGCACCCGTCCCAACTGGATCCAGAGCTAGTCTGGATCGGGTGGCACAGAGGGAAGGTGTCACTCTCCTCAGCCCGCCACCTCACATCTTACAGATTTGTGTGGTCTTACGGGAGATCTGGATTAAAGTGGTGGCTGGGTTCAGGGGGTGTGGCCTCTACCCTCTGGACCCAACGGCCATTGACTGGTCGTGGGTCATGCCATCTGGGCTCCGTCCCCTGTTGCCCCGCCCCCAAGGCCATCTGCCCTCTCTACCTCCTTCTCTCTACCTCAACCGTCCCCCCTGGCATCACGCTGGATAACAGGAAACCCCGTCCGTCTCCTGGCTGACATCAACTTCACCCACAATAACAGCAAGGTCAGGAAGAACACCACCAAACCCTGGGTAGAGAAGGTGGAGAACCATGCTGCAAGGCTCAAGGCCCAAACTCTGGCCAGAAGAGAGAGAGCGGCACCGGGCCAAACATACTACTCCTCCTCACTTCCTCTATCCTGCCTGGTGCCTCCCATCCCAACCACAGAAGAAGAGCACTCTTTGGGCTGCTCCAGTTTTTCCTTCACAGGTTCCACAACCCGCTCGATCCCCTCGTGTGCCTCCCACTGACACTGGCTGCAGCCCCAAGTGGCTCACTATCCCTGCCTGATCAGGGATAACAATAGGCCTACCTTTCCCAAACAGATGGTAAAGCAAACCAACAGTACTTTTACCTTTGGAGTAATTTAAATATCAAAATTTATCAGCTATTGGGGCTTTAAGGTACAGACCACATGGCTCACTTTCCGGCCAGGGGACCCTCAATACATGTCACACCCCCCCTTTCTCTGCCCCTGTGACCAGTTTCTCTGTAGGTCGTCAACTATCAAATAAAGGTAAAATGCCCCCAAAATAACTGTAATAAAAAACAACTATTCTGATGCATAGATATTATCGAGAGTATTTATTTTCATGCTGTAATAATAAAATATTAATATTCTTTAACAGCCTTCAACATCAGCAGAAAGAATGTGGCCTGCAAGACTTCTGAAAACCTTTGTCTCCCTCCGAAAGTAAATGCTTTCTGTAACATCTGAAAACGAGCGTCATTTCAAAATGTTAGTGACATTAACTTTAAACAGAAAACGTCTCTTATTTATACAACCTCCTACCTTCAGCAGACCTCCTCCAATGTTCCCCTATCACCCAGCTCCACCTCCTCGTCCACTGGACCCACAACATCCACCGCTAGTGTACTATAGTCTTTGGATGCTAGCCAATGATAATTAGGAATTCTTCTTATATATAATTTGCTGCGCACTGCTGAAGAGAGAGGACAAGAGCCGAGGGGGTAGTGTGGTTGATGCAGGACTCCTGACCTTTTGTTAGGTTCATAAGGGTTTTCAATATGTACCGTAAATAGATAGGTCGATAGATAGATAGATAGATAGATGACATAGTATTGTGAGAGGTAATTCCGTCATTTCCAAACAAAGGATTTCTGTTTCTTGCCAGCAGCAACTGTTAACCACCAGCTGGCTCCAACAGACATCCAGTCCTGTACAACCAACAGGAACTTCAAATGTGCACAAAATGTGGGAGAGATGAGAACGGGAGACAGCTGAGGGGCAGGGAAAGTAAAATCGTTTTCACACACATGCATACACAGGAGTTCATCTATTCCACCCTGCAACCTGTGCTACTCTCATTTTAGTCTGTATTGTTGTTTTCTACTTTTCCCCACTCCTCCTGCTTCCAACTACAAGTGAAATGATCAAAAACTGTGTCAGCCGCCGTTTGTATTATATATCATCAAGACAAAATGTAGATGTGTTTTCTAAAACTGTCATTGCAACATTTCCGCAGTAATTCAGAGTTGGTGAATTCAGAATCTTATCAATTATTATAAGATCCTATCCATTACCAGGGGTCACATTATAACAATTACAGAACAACAACAACAATAATAATCTAAAATGTTTATTATTAGGCTGAAAAATATAATTATTAATATTACTAATATATCAAATATGTTATTGATTTCTTTGATATTATGGCTGTGCTGGCAGGAGATGGGAGCCTCCACACACACACACACACGCACACACACACGCACACACACACACGCACACCAGCCATCTTACTACAATATCTATCTCCACTTCCCTCGTTCACACACACACACACACACACACACACATACACACACACACACACACACACACACACACACACACACACACAAATAAATACCCGGGACATACAGTAAACCTACCTTGACTGTGCGTCTTCCCTCAAATCACGGGCGATGAGAATAATGTCAGACCGGCAGATAATAGGTCGGATACGGTCGGGTTAATATCAAACCCTCGGTGAGTTCTCCTTCGTAAATCTCCGGTAGAAACCAACGGAGTCGTTGAGGATGAGGCGGATTCCCTCTCTTCCCAATTCCCCATTCATTACCGGATATTAGTATCTCTTTATCAATAGACGGATGATGATATTATGACCATTATTTTCCTTCCCCCGGTGAGCACGAGCTGACGTCTGAAGAGCTCTGGTGGCACGAGTCTCCTCCGGGCGACGGTGGGTGATGAATTATTCACGAGAGGGGCGTGGCCAATACGCTCAGTGTGCCTATGCGTGTGTGTGTGTGTGTGTGTGAGCGTGTGTGTGTGTGTGTGTGTGTGTGTGTGTGTGTGTGTGTGTGTGCTACAGACAACAACAGAATCCGTGGCTACAGTTGAAGCAGCAGCTGTCATGATGAGGCGGAGGACATCTAGTGGTCAAAGGACAGTTTGCACCTAAAAACCACCTCACAGCAAGGAGAGTACATGTACTGTAATTTGTAGAGAAAATAAACACAATTGTAATTAAAAATAAATTACTCATGATAGGACAGAGGTTGAATAAAGGTGGATTAAACTAAGATATAGGCTATACAATTAGTTTGTTATAACAACATGTTTTCCACATTCACACACCTGTTCCCACTTAATCAGCCCTGCAGTCTCTTGAGCCATGTTGTGATGTGATCACTTTTTGATATAACATAGAACGTTTCATGTTATAATGTGATAACTCATATTCATATTCATATAACAGGAAACATTTCACATTTAAAGATAAGGTGGTCTTGAGCGGAGGTGGACTCACAGTGATATGTCCTCTGGTTGTGACCTGGGACTTGACCTTTTGCAATGAACTGGCATCACCATGGCCCAAAACATGGATGTGAGATTTCCACCAAATTGCAGTGTACCAGAAGAGTGCCTCTCATGCATGGAACAAGAACATATACAGTACCACTACTTTTGACTAGTACTGTAAGTGTATTTCTATGTAGCCCATTTCTTGTAAAACATGTATTTCATGGCTTTTAAGGGTCATCCAGAAATATACAGCTAGCATGTTAGCTAACCTAGCTAGCCATCCAGCCAGCCATGCTAACACAGTCCTGCAGCTTACCCTTCTGTGTTTAGGCACTGACTAGATGAGAAGGGCACACAACAAACATAGCTATATATACTATATATAGACAGTGGGGTCTAAAAATCTAAGACTACTTTCCCATTCAAATTTAATAAATTGGATTAGCTGCAAAGTGTTGGGTTAAGGCTAAATTTCAGCAAATACACAGGGACGTGCAGAGGATGTTTGAATGGCAGTTGCCGAAATTCATAAAAGGTGATTTTTTATACAAATAATTAAATAAATAGGCTAATATGATAAACAATTAAAATAAACAAGGACTTATGATATTCAGCACACACTAAAGTACATATACTGTAATATACATACTGTATATATAAGCCTGCTGGTCCCCTGTGATTATTTAATATGTACAGGTAATTTAAAAAGTACTTTCAGTGTAATTTATTTCTACCTCCCTCCAAAATCTAAATTTGTTACCTTTTTCTTTCCTGCTGTTCTTTCCATGTACACTGCTGTGTAGAGATCAAAAGTCCCTCAACACTTGTAGTACAAATTACAGCTTTATTGTCAGATCAATGCATTTCGGCAAGTGGCGTCCATCAGGATCGTCATACAACAAATACTGTTTACTGTATATATAAACAACCAGTCACCATAAAGAGATCCCTGATCTATAAACAGGAAATGCATGCAGGCAGCACACGAGCTTGTGTGGTCTTGGCCCAAAACGTGCCTTTTTACAGTGGCATACTTTAAAAACCCTTTACAAAAGTGCTATATATATATATATACATTGCAAGTGTCTTAAAAACAATGTCAAAGATAAAATGCAATAAAAAATAGGAAGAGCAATGAGATACATTATAAAAAACACAAGGCAACTAATAAAATGCTGCTATAAAAATGAATTGATATCTCCCAATTTATACCACCTGGGAAATACTTACATTTTTAAATTCGGAGAAAGTTGGCATTACCAGTGTTTTTTGTGTTTATTATAATTAATCTTAAATAATTAACATATGTTTTATATTGCTAATAGATTTATACTAATAGGAAATTATTAATGTGTACAACATTAGATTAGATTAAATGTTTTTCATTTTCCAAGATCTTTCTGGAGCTGTCCCACCACCACCCACAATAGTGTCCATCAATAGCAAAAATCAACCAAATTTGTTAGGCATGCTGTCTGCTATGAGTGACACTTTTCACTGTGAAACCTGCTTAGAATTAGCACATTATATAGATTTGAAACCCGTCAAACAGTATGTTTTGTGTTTGTAATTAAAGAAAACACATATGATTAAAATGTTTGCAGTGAATCATGTACTGTTGTTAAAATGGTCATCAGCAGAAAGCTGAACATCTTGATAAATATCTTCTTCTACTCCATAAATGTCCAGAGCATCTTCAGCAAAGGACTGGCGTAGACTTACATAGGCGTCATCATAAGCAACACTGTCTTCATACACCGCTTCCTCTCTGTTGTCCTCTACAGAAAAATAGGTCTCCTGGTTTCCTACATAACAATGGCCTTCAGCGTTCTCATAGACAGGATCTTCATCGCTCTCTTCTTTATCATGATCTTCGTCACTGTCCACCATCCCACATGTTTGCTTCTCCTGCCTCTTCTTCAATGGTTCAAAGTTCATATAATGCTGTTCCTCCTCCTCCTCATTGTCGGAGTCTACATAATGATTCCTGACAGCCACTGGAACACAAGCACAGAAACAGAATGTGTCATGAATAAGAGACTCAACTGTTTAACTAGAATTACCGCCTCCTGGTTGTATGCCTCCGTATGCCTCCACCAACCAGCCACGTTGCAGGAAGTATGGTCACAGTCTCTCCTTCCTGAGCTACAGCATGAATGTTTTTGCAGAACATTATGATGTCACCGGGAAGTTGACCTTTGACCATTTCGATATAAAATGTCATCACTTTATTTTATCCCTATAGATATTTGAGTTAAATTGTGTCATAATTAGTGTATACGTTTGTGAGTTATGGACAAAAAATGTGTTTTGTGAGGTCACGGTAACCTTGACCTTTGACCTTTGACCACAAAAATCTAATCAGTCCATTGTTGAGTACAAGTAAAAGTTTGTTCCAAATTCCCTCAAGGTGTTACTGAGATATCGCGTTCACAAGAATCCACACTTGGATACTGAAGTGTGTCTTGAAAATGGATAAAACAAACAACAGCACTTTCATGTAATGTAATGTGTGTAATGGTGAGTACAGACATTGAGATTGTCGTCTTCTCTTGCAGACCAGATAGATCACCACCAAGACCAGGAGCACAAGGCTCCCAGCAGCCAGTAAGGAGACCGGCAGTGACAGCGACACTAGGAGAGAAAACACCGACAGTTACTGTTTTTTTGTTCAGAATCAGAGCATGTCTGATTCTCTATTGTATAATGTTTTTTTCCTATTAAAGGTATAGTCTGCTGTTAGAGTCAAGCTGTTTCTTTAAGTGTTGTCTTTAGGAATCTGACAATGATTGTTGTGGTATGATATGTAGGCATGGATTTAGGTATAGAAGCAGGGACATGGCTCTACCCATGTTAAGGTGCTGCTGAAGTGTGCCTACCAAGTCCACACGGTATGTTAAGGTATGTGCAGTGCTGCCAGGTTTACAGTTGAAGTCAGAAGTTTACAGTCACCAAGTTGACTGTGCCTTTAAAGGTTCTGTAAACCATCGTCAGTGCCACTAGAACGCACTAGACCACCAGGATCTCAGACCAAAACAAATGCTTCATCGGCCACACCTCCAGCCCCCTGGTCTAGCACTACCCCCCTCCCTTCACATTCTCAGTCAACATGGTGTTACGAAGCCCAGTGAAAGTGGACACTTAGCAAACAAGAAGCACAACTGAATAAAGTTATCCTGTGTACACAAGAGCTGAAAAAAAAAAAACCCAGCCACAACCATTAGCCCACACCAGCATTGCTGTTATATCCTCCACAGCAAAGCTGACAGTTAGCCAACTAGCAATAGCAACATTTGCTGAACACATTTATAATATGGGTAACAGCAAGTCAGATGATGTTAGTATACCTATTGTAGCCGGTCACTAATGAAAATAGACAAATAACATGTATGTAGCCATCAATTTACTTACACATGAAGAAGGAATGACACTGATGGAGCCGGTAAAGACACTAATGGAGCCAATAAATTCTACCTACTTACACTTAATGATGACAGTAATTGATGTTGTCTTCGTAGAAATGAATTTCCTTGATGACAGTGTGACTTCATACACACAGCTGTAATTGCCCTGGTGTTCATAGTCAGCTGCAGGGAACTCAAAGGTAGTTGAGTGGTTGATTGCAGGCTTAGTGACAGCGGTCTTGGAACCAGAGAAGATGAGAGAGAAATCACCCCAAGGATAGTTGGAGGAAACTGAGCAGGTGATGAAGAAGCTGTAACCCCTTGTGACCTCTGTGGCTTCAGGACTCCAGACCAACCCTCCATCAGGAGATGTCAGGGAGATGTTGGGCTGCTGCAGGGGCACTGGTTACAAAAGAGACAACATAATGTGACCATTTAGTTTTCCTAAATTTGTAAATCAGTAATGCTAAGGATAGATACTACACATATTTAAAGCTGTGCCACTCTGAAAAACAGTGGAAACAAGAATGCAAAAGAATCAAAGTTAAAGGAGAATGTGGAGTTTGGGTGGAACCAAAGAATACAAGATGATGTCCTCATACATGACTTAGGATTAGTATTAGTCTGATACTGGCCAAAAACAATAGATCAGATATCAGATATAAGAAATGTACCTCTAGAAAAAAACAACTAAAAAAGTAATATGACAAAGTTCTTGCAACTGCATTGCCTCATAACAGTTGTATAATCCAATCATGGTATTCAACAAGGTATTCACTCTCTGCATACTTTCTAGTATACTTGATAATTTATACATGTAAATGACAAACCAAGTTCAGGATGTGGATTTATTTTTCTTACCAGTAACTGAAAGCTTGACAGAGTCACTTAGAGGAGAGCTGAAGTCTCGACTTGAACCTCTTATCTGATATTGACACTGGTACGGTCCCTCATGATCAAAGTTCACTTGAGGGATGCTGAAGGTGGTAGAGTCGGTGGTTGATGTTTCGGTCTTTCTGAGTGAGCCTGACGTCTGCTGTAGAGTGAATGTTCCACCTAAATGCTGAGTTTTGATTTTACAGGTGATACCGATATTCTGACCCCAGGTAACCTCACCAACAGGGTTCATGGAGATGCTGGGCTTTGGGAGGGTCACTGAAAAAAATCCCCAAAACATTAGAACAATAGATATTGCCTTTGAAATGAGATACATCTGTACATTTTACCTCTTTGACATTTTTACTTAATTTAAAATGATCATGTCAACAAGTGAACAAAAAAAGGATTGGGAACTGTATTTTTTGTTTACCAGTGACAGAGAGTCTGACAGAGTCACTTAGAGGAGAGCTGAAGTCTCGACTTGAACCTCTTATCTGATACTGACACTGGTACGGTCCCTCATGATCAAAGTTCACTTGACGGATGCTAAAGGTGGTAGAGCTGGTGCTGGACGTTTTGGTCTTTCTGAGTGAGCCTGACGTCTGCTGTAGAGTGAATGTTCCACCTAAATGCTGAGTTTTGATTGTACAGGTGATACCAATGTCCTGACCCCAGGTAACCTCACCAACAGGGTTCATGGAGATGCTGGGCTTTGGGAGGGTCACTGAAAAAAATCCCCAAAACATTAGAACAATAGATATTGCCTTTGAAATGAGATACATCTGTACATTTTACCTCTTTGACATTTTTACTTAATTTAAAATGATCATGTCAACAAGTGAACAAAAAAAGGATTGGGAACTGTATTTTTTGTTTACCAGTGACAGAGAGTCTGACAGAGTCACTTAGAGGAGAGCTCAAGTTTCGACTTGAAATGCTTATCTGATACAGACACTGGTACGGTCCCTCATGATCAAAGTTCACTTGACGAATGCTGAAGGTGGTAGAGCTGGTGCTTGACGTTTCGGCCTTTTTGAATGAGCCTGACGTCTGCTGTAGAGTGAATGTTCCACCTAAATGCTGAGTTTTGATTGTACAGGTGATACCAATGTCCTGACCCCAGGTAACCTCACCAACAGGGTTCATGGAGATGCTGGGCTTTGGGAGGTTCGCTGAAAAAAACACCAGTATTAGAGCTGTAATTCCTTTAAAGTTATAATATGAAACTTTTCCACATTAAAATGTCTAAAATGACAAGACAATGTAAATTTATTTTTGAGTTGTGTACCTACATTATCCCAAATGTTTCCAGGAATTCTCAAACCTAGAGAAATCTGTGATTTTAATCATGGTAGGTTGCCTGTCAATGACATCATCTCCCCTATACACATGTGTTGGGGTTGTGGTTGCCTGCCAGAAGCTCAAAATGGACTTTTATCCAGTTTTAAGACACATTTTAAGATACGCTTTTTGCTCCTTAGTCATTTTCAACTTGGGCCATTTTAATTGACCATAAAACCTTGGCATCAAGGATACTGCCCTCAGTTGCTTTTACTCCTACCTAATACTTTAGATAGAACCTACTATGGTCACTGTAGGTAACTTTGCATCTTCCACAACTCGCATTACCTGTGGTGTACCACAAGGTTCAATTTTAGGTCCAATTTTATTTTCCATCAACATGCTTCCACTTGGCCAAGTCATCCAATGCCACAATGTCTCTTTTGCTACACACATATATACTCTAAGACCTGATGACCCAGAACACCAAGCTGCTGTTTTAGACAGTGTAAATGACATTAACTGTTGGATAGCACAACATTTCTTTCAACTTAAAAACTTTTCAAAATCAGAAATAATACTGTTTAATCCACCAAACCCCATCAGTCCCGTTCAGACTGCCAATGTAAAATCCATTGCTAGAAATATAGGAGTATTATTTGATTCACACCTGACCTTCGATCACTACATCAAAAAAGTTGTCCAGTCCTGCTTCCTCCAAATAAGAACCATCTCCAAAATCACTCCTATAATCTCTTACCATGATCTAGAAGTCAACGTCACTCATGCATTTGTTTTCTAAAACTGAAATAAAATCTCTCCTCTCTGGCATAAGCCAAAAGTCATTCTCCCGCCTCCAGCTAGTTTTAACAGACAACATCACATCACCCCAGTCTTGTCTTGTCCTCATTTAAGAATTGACTTTAAGATTTTACTGATCACTTTTAAAGCACACCGGGGCCTGGACCCAAGCTACATTACAGAATTATTAACCCCATACAAGCCAGTACGCAGCCTTAGATCCTAGGATGGGGCCCTTCTGGCTGTTTTAAAGACAATGCTTAAATCTAAAGGTGATTGGGCTTTTGCCATCAGGACCCCTCACTTTGTAACAACCTGCCGGAGGAGATGAGGCTAGCTGGATCAGTGACTTCTTATTTGTGATGTTGTCTTTTTATTGCCCCTTTATCATCCTTCTATTGCTTTTTTATGGCATTTAATCTCTCTGATTGTCCTTAATTATATTGAGGTAGGCCTATATTGTATGTCTTCCATCTTTAACTTCACCTTGCTTCTGTCCAGCTTTTGTTTGGCTTTAATATCCAGCTTTCTGTTGTTATATTGCCTCTAAGCATCTTGCCAATTATTTATTTTGCTTCAATTGTCAAATCACTTTGTAAACTCTGTTTTTAAAGGTGCTATATAAATAAAGTTATTATTATTAATATTATAAATGATTACTTACTAATTACCTTAGATGGAACCACCTGAACAGACGACCCCAGCATCCTCACCATGTATACAGTCCTTTTGTCCAAATCCACTGTACTGACACTCACTTAGAGACCTTTATTTATTTTCATATTCTTTTATAGATTTATTTTTTATAGCACTCCGATGACTCCATAGTCAAACATAATATTACAACATACATACATAGCAGATACAGTAAGTGAGTCAAAATTCTTCTCACCTGAACAGATGACACCAGCGTCCTCATTATGTTCACAGTCATGTATCCCAAATCCTCTGTGCTCACACTCACTTAGAGTCCCTTCATTTCCTGAACAGTTCACATTATCAAGCCAGATCTTCCCGGTTGCTCCACCAAAGTAGGCAAGCTCAGCTGCTGTACCACAGCCCAACTGTCTGCACACCACCTTAGCATCATTTACGTCCCAGCTGTCATCACAAACTGTCCCCCAGTCGTTATTGTGATAGATTTCAACTCTTCCAGAACATTGAGTAGATCCAGATCCAACCAATCTGATCTGAGAACCTGACAAACATAAAACATAGTTTACAACATTTAGTTTTTTATTCCAGTTACATGTATATCCTCAAATCTGTGCAACATGGAGCTTCAAAGTTTCCAGCCATCACTTTCATCCTATATAGGGTTGTGAGGGGCCTGGAGCCTGTCCCAGGTCATACTGGTCGAGAGGCAGGAATTCTGTGATCCCGCAATCAAATATTGAATACTTAAAGCTTACTTAATCAGGATAACTAGAACAGCATTTGGATGACTATTACTAAGAAAATAATTTCAATAGTAGTCACAAAAATAACTCCTGCAAACTACCTTAGCATCACGTAAGTCCCAGTTGTCATCACAGTGATAGATTTCATCTGGCCCAGAGCACTGAGTAGACACAGTTTATCTGACCTGAACTCCTATCAGCTATGTAAAACACAGCGTACCATATTTAACTGTACAAATCACACGGGAGAATGGACTGACCTGCAGCAGGTGAAGATGAGGTCAAGAGAAAAGAGACTGTAGGAGGGAAGAAAAAACAGTTCATTATATAGTCAGAAATGTGTTTATATTTACATTATTCATCACCATCATCCAACAGAGTAACAGTTCTCCTTAATAATTCCATGATAGCTACAGATATGTATGTGTGTATATAAAATACATACATATGGTATCTATATGGCATTTTATTTCCCTCGTCCCTCTCCTCAATGCACAATTTACAGTGTATTTTTATTGGAGTGGAAGCAAACAAGTCTTCTTCCACTCTAATAAAAATTACTTATCAGCTATATAATAGTGAAAAGTCATGATGATTTGGCAACTGCACTTCCCATTTACACTGAGGTTTGCTTTTATTCTACGATTTTTAAACACATTCATGGACAGCTGTGTACAGAGTGAATTCCACTAATTAAATCAATGAGTGTATGATGTCTGTTTGTTCAGATTTGACTCTGAGAAGTTATGTTTGTGCTAAATTGAGTAAGTTTTGAGATAGTTTTGAGTGTGGTGGGGTGATGGTAGGGTTGAAAGTCACTGCAAAACATTTGTTTTCCGAGTTCATTATCTGTGCATGTCCAAATAATGTGTTCCTATTGGTTTATGCCCTGAGGAAAATACAATCATCGGAAATTAAGACTGGACACACTCATGGTTTAGCTGTTATATTTTGTTTTCTATCTTCAGTCCCAAAGAACCTTTGGCATGTCAGAACTACATTTTAGTTGCAAATGTGAAATGTGAATTTTGTTCCGTAAAAAACACCATTAAAATGCTGCAAGTTTTTCTTTTACATGAAAACACTCAATCATAATCATTATTGTTGATCCTGGTAGGACAGATCAGTAGATACAGACACATGTTGACTGTCTGTCACACATACAGCAGCGCAAGTT
The DNA here is from genome assembly GCF_002260705.1 of Seriola dumerili. NCBI lineage: Eukaryota > Metazoa > Chordata > Actinopteri > Carangiformes > Carangidae > Seriola > Seriola dumerili. Next base: position 393,188 of record NW_019174368.1, read on the forward strand.
ACTCACCAAAAAAAAGTGCAGGTAGAGGCTTCAACATTTTGGTCAATGCAGGTGACTCAGAGACGAGGGTTGGCATAAACGCAGAGGCTGCACAGCAGTGTGGTGGCAGTGGCATGAACTTTTTCGCTTATACTGTGAATATAATGCATAAAGCAAATAAAGAGGAATTTGTAGGCTAGCGTTTAACACCCCGACATCAGTGTTACTGACTGTGACGTGTTTTTATAACCACTGAGCATAGACTGACATGTCATAGCCTTGGGTTTTACATCTGCACTTTTCACAGAAACATCTCTCTCTCTCTCCATAAAGTCTTTACCGTTCCATTTATTTATATCTGTGGTCGGACAGCACATCGTACAAACGTGTTTCGTCTCTTGTCACCAGTTCTGTTTGTGATTTTCTTGGACAGAACCTCAGGGTGAATTGGAGAGGGAGGACCACAGAGGCACTGTCATACAAATGATTCCATAAACTGATTAAACGCGATAACTGAAGTGTTTGTTATGATTATAGGCCAATCATAAAGATGCAGTGCAATGCCTAGGGGTTCCATAATCTCAACCATATTTTAACAAAGTTTACGATTGTACATAGCACAGCAACACAGCCATGCAATTTACTGGACTAAACTGAGCATCAGCATCAGGGTCTTTGGAGCACAGCAGAATTCTAATCTTATAGGAGGTGTTGAATGTTGAGCGGATGTGTGAAAAGATCTTTGGTTGACATATTCAGGGTTTTTTAGCTTCCTCTTTCCTCACAACGGCCCTGTACTCATATCATCTAAGGATTACATGCACACACAAAGTCTAGTGTTACTGTGTTGCCTGCCCAAACCACATACACAAAGTTTTATTTCTAACCTCCTTTTGCAGTGCATTGATGACTGGTGTCCATTTGGACTTCAGATTGTGGGTATCAAAGGGCTTCAAAAGTGAGTATTGGCATTACAAATGAATGGAATGAGCCAGGTGACTTAATGCACTGAACTTTCTGATTAGTGAAACACGAGGTCATGAACATCTGCAGGTGTTTAGAAACAGTGAGTCATGGAGCTTAATATTCCAACTTGTTGAATAAATTCAGCAGAAACTCGGTTCACTTCTGGATTTTGAATTATTTCCCATAGCAACAACCAAAGAGGCTTATGGGTACTGTAGTATATAGACCCAATCAGACAAAAAGACCAATCTTCGAATGACCTCTAGAAGCTGGCTCCAAAAGCGAGTCAATCCCTATAGACTTCCATGTTAAAATGTCCAATTTTACAGCAGAAATAAACATGTTTACAGCCTTTTTTTCAGTAGACTATTTCTTTGACACAGGAAATTGTCCACAGTGAAGTCTGTGGTTATATTTTCTGACTCAAAACAACCTCAGAGCAACAAACCTTGATACCAGTTTATACATTTGATTTCCTTGTTACTTAAAAAACTTTTTCCTTATTTTCTACCTATTTATTTTTTTGATTATTTTACTTTTTTGTTAATATTCATATTTAAGTATGTCCGTATGTATCTGTTTATGCACATACAGTATTTGGGTAACTATATTTGCGAAGTATGTGAGTTCGTGGGTATATATTTCTTTTTAATTATTATTGCATAGGCCTGCCTTACAAATAAAATAAAAAAAAACAAGAAGTTGATTTACATAGACACCCAACGGGCACAGAGGAACACAGGCATCCTGTTAGTCATTTTTCTTACATTAACTGGTATTTTATGTACATATTCATTACAGATGCTTCAACAGATATCGACTGACCTTGCATTTTACATGCATTTACAAAACAAACATCATAGTGGGTGGAGGATTTAGAATTACTTGATAAAATGAGTTTTCTTGGTTGTTGTGTCACTTGTATAAGACAATATGAATATTACAATACCACATTTTACAGTGAGCATCATGTTTTTAACCAAAGAGCACACACATATCAAGATAGAAGAAGAAAATCATACAACTTTATTTAACTCCCTGTATTTTTATAGTCTTTGAGTGAGTGTTACCTCACCATAAATTAAAGAGGACAACAGTGAAATTGGAGTTACAAGATTTGTACCTGACAGTAGGCAGTGGCACCCTAGAGGGATACTATGATAGTACATTTTGCATTTTGACTGTAAAAACAAAACACAGCTTTTACATTTAGACGCATGTTTTGGCGGCACCTGTCATCAGTGACGATGAGATTTCCACATTATCTTCATTGAACTATAACTCTGCAGTGCTTTACACCTCTAGTGCCTCAGTGGGGGTTTATTATCAGATGGGGAAACTCTTGTGAAGGGTGTTTGCATTTCAGGTATCACAGTTAACTTTGGTTGAAAGTGTCCACCAACAGGCAGATATTGTACTATTTTAAAACTAATCTTATGTTTCACAGTTTGTTCAAGTCATTTGAGTTGCTGGAGCTGCATCTGAAAACAACCCAAATACATCTTTAACTACAGATGATGATGCAAAGTAAAACAGAGGAGAAAAAAAAAAATCAATTTCCCATATCTAAAGTCTGTAATTCTTGTCTACATTTCTGATTTCAGAGAAGGGAACTGAAGTCAAGGATCATTATTTTTCCCTGATATGTCTGTGGGGAGAAAGAAAGGAGAAGACTGGGGACAGTATGTGAGGTTTGGTGATGGTGAAAAGACGAAGAAGGAAGAGGTCTCCATGGCTGAATTGGGGAAATACAGAATATACAAATGTACACTTAGGAAAATAACTTCTTGTATCAGTCTGTCTCCGTCGAACAACTTCTTTCACAGCCTTTTTATATACACTATATTATACATAATGATTCCACATGTACCAGGAGATCCACTAATATTCAACACATGTAAGAGTAAAGTTATGCCAGAGAAGGACAGAGGCATGGTGGAAGTTTCAGGTACTCAGGTACACACCTGTACACACCTTTGTTTTGTGTCACTCCAGGTGTCCTGCTTATAGTGCTGACAATATAGATCAGGTGTTGGCAAACAAGTTTGGAACCAGGACAGTTTTTTTTTTCTAAGCCATTAGATGGCGGGCCAGGACACAATCACACATACACAGTCAGACATAAGTTTGAATGATTTACTGAACTGGTGTTATCTTTTTCATACCACACATTGTATCACTGTTATTTCAGAGGTCTGGCAAGTGAGCAGAACCAGAATCTCAGAAAGCTCAGTTTGAAGCAACTCACATAGAGGACAATCATCTATGGACAATCTACAATAACATTGAAATTAGTGATCAAAGTAAACATTGGGAAACACTACTGCTTAAAGAAGCTTTTGCTATCAGCAGTTATAAACCTGCCTCGAACGGTGGTTTAAGAGCCTCAAAAGAAATAGAGTTGCTTGCTGAATTTTTTGTTCACTTGTGTTGTTGCTGTGAGATCTCACAAGCTGTGCATCATCAGCCCAACTGATGTACCTGAGCAAAACACTGGCACACCTGCTATTTATCATCTGTTGTTTTGTCGTCACCTCTGTCTGTTGCTGATGATGTTTTTCAAGTAAAACTGCCACCATGCCTCTGTTGCAACTTCACTCTTATATAGATTTTGCATATTACACATGACTTTTCATTAGAAAGGAAGTGAGTGATATAACAGGAATCCTCTTAATCAGTCTGCCCATATTCCGTATACATAATCCTTCATTGAGGTTCACACAGTCTGCAAATAATTAACATTTAGGCATTATAAAAAGACTTTAAAAAAGTGAGCATATTTTTTGCACTGTACGTATGAAACTGATATCTGAACACAAACCATAGTTTACCTGCTTTCACTCGACATGTTTCAGTGAGTTTATGGGTTCAAATGTGTCTTCCAGATTATCTGTTATTAGGTGCAGTTTTTTTCTGCTTTCATTCTCTGTGTGTCTGCCGTGTGGATGGTTGTCCATGCCCCCTGAGTGGTGGCGCTGTGTGGAGGAGAGTTGCTGAGTGTGGAGCTTCAGGTGGAGGGGGAGGGAGAGGAAGGGGAGCAGGAAATGGGGCTTGGGCTGCGGGAGGGGACTGATTTGAGCGAGGGCCTTGGATGACAGCTCCTGAGGTCTTTTTCATCCTCTTCTCTGCCTCCTCTTCTACCTTTTCCTCCCCCTTTCTCTCCCCCAGCTCCATGCCCCTCCAGACCCTCAGAGTTCTCCAGCATCTCCTGAATGAGAGGAGGCATGGAGCCGGGGATCTCCATTTTCAGTGTGATCACTCGCTCTGCTCCTGTAAGAGAAAGAGGTGGAAGAAGAAAGCTCAGGATAACAGAAGGAGTTATTATGAATGGAGCTGCCTTCATTAACTGAAACTGCCACTTCAACGAAATAAATATTCCACAATTTATTACCATTATAACCTGAAGACAATAACAGAACAACAGAAACCAACTCAAACAATAAAGGATGAGCAAAGAACCCAGAGGAACAATGGGTTGAATCTGTGTGTGTGTGTGTGTGTGTGTGTGTGTGTGTGTGTGTGTGTGTGTGTGTGTCTCTCACCCTTCACACTGATGCTCCTGAGGTCAGTGATCTTCATCAGTATTTTAGGGAACATACAGGGTTTATCAGGCCTCCTCCTCCTCACATAGATCTATACATACATGAAGACATGTATTCATTAATTTATTTATATGAAAATGTTCCTTTTTGGTGAATCAGTTATTTATAGTATGTGCTCTGCGATTACAACATTTCCACTGATGCTTGAGAGTAATGGCACATGTGTTTCTTGTTTTGGATGCTTTTTTTACTCTGGTGGTTTAATGTGTGTGTTATGGAGCAAACATAGGCAACAAGGTAATAAAGTGGAAGAAACAATATAGTATTATAATAATAATTAGATGTCAAACCTTCAAAGCTTCTAGCATTGGCTCCTGAAGAACATCCACCTTTTCTGGTTCCTCCAAATCCTGACGATCTGCAAAAACACACACCCAGAAACAAGACCAGGTCAAACCCTCGTTATTGAAAATTGTCATGGAAGCACTGTAGATGACTTTTTATCTGCTCTCTTCTCTCCTCTTCTCTGTGCTCTCATAAAAAAATGAAAATAATAAATCTCTAAATCTTGCGATAAATGCGCTGAGCTGGCCACACTGCAGGCTGTAAACACCCCCCTCATAGAAACGGTGCCTCTTCATTTTGAAAGAGCAAGAGCAACGGCCAATGGGGGAACGCCAACCCTTGGCCGACCGACCAATGGTGTAACTTGATCACTCAACTCTATCAGTCAGTCAGTCAGTCAGTCACAGACATTCATGTTTATGGGGCTGGCCTTGTTGTTGCTTTCTAACCAAAAACATCATTAAACAAATATTAAAAATAAACACACATGCCAGGTAGATGGCAGTGGATACTCTCCAGCAGCCATGAACATGACACAGACACTTGCTGCACACATTGCAAGTTCCACATTTTTTTCCACCACAGCACAGAATAAAAGTAAATAAATAAAACTCTTCTCTCTTCTTTCAGTTCATTCTCCTGAGAAATCAAGTGCAGTACCTCCACAGAGCAGGCAGATGGCGCTGAGTAATCCCGTCTCTGCATCATCCATCTCCAGCGGGAGCAGCTGGTTGGCAAAGGAGAAGACGAGGTCTGTGAGAGGTCCAAACCCGGCGTTGTGCATCTGGGTGCGGTTCAGAGTCAAACCGTCAGAGAAGGTCATTGTGTCCTGGTCCGGGGTGTAGCGAGTGCAGATCCTCAGAACCTAGGAAAAGTGGATGAAGTGGCCGAAGACCAAAGGAAACACTGAACTTTCTGCTGTCACAACTGTACATTTTCTCTGTCTTCTTGAGGAGTTGTTAAACTCACCAGTATGTCGAGGCAGGCGGCTTTGAGCAGCGTGATCTGATCAGCGATGGTTAGCGTTGTGAAGCCAGGCAGGTGCTTGGCGAACTCCACCGTCTTAATGATGCATTTGGTGGAGAGTTCGCTGAACTTGTCCCAAAGACTGACGTCCAGCGAGACACGGTGCTCTGAGCTGTTGCTCTGTACATTGGGGTTTGGGTGAGGGGTGGAAGACAGAGACACAGATCTCTCAAGAAAGCTGAAGAAAATGTCTTTATAACAGTGGCATCAGTTAAAGCTAGATTCATGTGTTAACAGAATGCTGTGGTGTGCGTGTGAGTACCGTGGTGTATTTTCCCAGCTGACACAGGGAGGGAAATGTGTCCTGATGGGCCTGGCGAACCCGTTCAATCATCTGCTCTGTGTCCGCTGACAGAACGTGGATCTCTACCTCCCCTTGCCTCTTCTCCTCCTTCTTCTTCTTCGTTCTGTCGTTTCGTACCACTGATGGTGGAGGTAAAGAGAGGAGGATTTATCTTAGAATTTTCAGCGGCAATTCACATTGAACATTTGAGATGTGAAGGACAAGGAGGTTTTCTTGACCTAAGTTTTAAATCACCACTTTGGTAGACTTTACTTATCACGGTCATGGCAGTTTTATACAGTTTTATAATCAGGCCTGCAAACCCGAATGGGCTGAAAGACGTGTCTGCCTTTGTGCCTGAAACAAAATATCAAGTGTCTCTTGTTGAGCCATATGCTATTTGTCTTCCTCAACCTCCCCTGCCTTTCTCCCTGCTACACTTGAGGATGGCTGGCAGTCGAACCAGTCAGTCAGTTGTTCTGAAGCAGTTCACACAACAGAAATATTCTCACAACTCTGAATACAGTTCTCAAACAATGAAGGCATTTCTCATAACAGTAACTCACCTGTGCAAAAGCCACTAAAACAATCAAAATCCAACGACCCAGTGCTTTAAGATTTAGGTACCAAATGTTTTGATATGTGTCTAGGATTTTACAAAGAAAACAATAGGCGCAGGTGTTTTGACAGGCTGTCGGCTACAAAACGGATAGGGATGAACGCACCACATGTTACTGGGCCAGACAAAGATGGAGTTATCCCTCTCTGGAGAAGGTAACTGTTTTATTTGAAGATATATTTGTGGTTTAAGAACCAAAAACCATCTCAATGTAGTTTTACATCTCTTCTAACAACAGGTCGGTGAGCCAATCAGTAGAGAGGAGGTTCTAATCCTCTCTTCTGATTGGCTGACTATTTTCTGAGAGATCCAATAAAAATATAGCAGATTTCAGGTAAACACTCAGAGAAACCAAATCCTGTAAGGTTGGATTGTGGGCGGGGCTTAGGGCGTGGCTGAGGGCGGCGGCTGCTTTGTTGTGACATCACAAAGTTACAGAAGTCCTGACGGCTCGTTTGAAGGCTCAGTTTCTGAATACAGACTGTGTGCATTTCTCTGTGGACTGAGTGCTTTGATACTTTCACAGTATTAACATAGAACCTAGACCTGCTTTATTACCAAAGAACAAATGGAAATCTCACTTTATACAATATGGGACCTTTAAGATTTGAAAAAGCATCTGAGAGAGTGATGCATGAGCCTGGCTATTACACGGAACGCTGGTGGTTTTGCAGGGCATGTATTACCCATAATAGGCCACCAGGGGGAGACAAATATCAAGGTTAAAACACATTACTGTGCTGCCTGGGAAGAGCACTGCGCTTGAAATTTATAGTTTACCCTGCAGATCTGTTCTATCAATGTGTGACTGCAAAGCATTTGCAGTAAAGTAGCTGCCTACTGTTTCATGTTTCTTATTTTCAGTCTTTTAGAGGTTCATCCCTCTCCACACACTGTACTCACACTCCTTGGACATGCCGACATCAAGGCATTTCTGCAGTCGACAGGACTGACACCGGTTCCTTGTCACCTTGTTTATGACACAGACTTTGTCCCGGTGGCAAGTGTACACCATGTTCTTCTGGATGCTCCTCCGAAAGAAACCCTTTCAGAAAGAGGTGGGGGCAATGAATGAAACACAGAAGCAAGGGAACAAGAATACAAAACAGCATTGCCAGCATGCTGCCTTTTAAACCTGCAGTGAAAACAAGGATGACTTTTGATGATGACTGTTTTGTTGGGTAGCTGGTAGCAGGTCAGTACATGGTCTAACAGGACATAAACTCTGTCTGTGTGTGTGTGTGTAGTGTTCGATGAAGCAAAGAGGCTTACAGATCCAAGGGTAAAGGTTGTGACCTCTTCGCTGACACATTAAGCACATACTCTGTAGTCTCATGCTCTTTCTAATTATTTCTCATTCAGGTTTTCTCGCTATAGCTCGCAGCTGTTCATGTACATGGATGACCCTGTTACCCAGAGAGTGTTGTAGTTTGTGTATGTTGTGCTGCTGTTAAGTTAAGCTAATGCATATGTGTTCAGCTGCGTACCTTGCAGCCCTCACAGGCGCTGACTCCATAGTGGTATCCTGAAGATTTGTCCTGACACACAAAGCAGGGCTTGTAGATGCGGGGTGGGGGCGGAGGTGAGGGGGGGCTGGGGACGAGCAGGTCCTCCCCTGAACTCGTGCTCTCAGTCTCTATGGCTGCAGGAAGACACAGGGAAAACAAGAGAGGTTAGCATTTGGTAAGACAGCAATTAAAGTGTGAAGGAATCCATGTCATGTCTAAAGATTTGGAAATAACAGCAAATAACACCCTAGTTTTGGTGTCTTACCAAATAGAGTGCTGCAGGAATTACATATTTTTGGAGGCCAACTAGGATGTTATCATCACCCTGTGTCCATCGACAAAAACAATGGGATTTTACCTTTTGGATTACTGCAGAAAATAAAATATGTGATATTGTTCAGCGGGATAATCTTCACCGATGAACATCACTTTTATGATTTCTGAAGCCTAAATACAATCAGCCGGAGTCAAAAGCTAAGGTTAGGCTATAAACAAACTACACCACCGTTGCATGACATCAATGTCACCACCACCACCACCACTAACTTAAACTTGTAGTTTGATTTAGCTCTTACTTCTTCTACGAAAGCCTTTCCTCTTACAAAGTTAGTAACAATATAAACACAACGATGCTGTGAAGGTGGACTGGTGAGTTGAGCGGTTTTCACTTTCAGTGTTAAAATGTTTAACATCCCGACAATCTCTGTAGTCTCATTCAGACACTTCTTAGCAACCGGCCTTTTTTAAGAGACGTAAGAGCTTAAAGAAATCAGGACTGGGGTACTTACTGATGAATTTTATGTCGTAGAATAAAACGTTAAAATGTCTGGAGCTTGTGTTAACCACAGAAAAGAAGAAAAATAAAGAAAATAAACTGATTTTCGGCTGAAAGAACAGAAAAATGAAAATAAGCCACAGAATGACAGGACGTATGATTAACAATGCAGCTTTGCAGAGAGGGCGTCTGCTCTGATGTTATTAATTTGAGCAAGACAGCGAGACATGGAGGAGGGTAAAAACAATGACTCTGGCGAGCATGCAACAACATTAGCAAATCCAGTGCAATCTAAATCTGTGAGTCAATCATTGCTATGAATTTAACTTGCGCAAACCCTGAGTATCCAGAATCCAGAAAACCCTGTAAAACAGCCCTGCAATAAATCCTGTGCTTATAATGTTCACTTTGGTCAGGCCGGTGCCAGGAAGGTGTTTTATTCTTTATGTTGAAAAGCCTCAGTGGTTATTGTGTGCACTAGACTGTGCTGAACTCAGTATTTAGTTTTTAAATAAATTTGTAAAGAAAATACTTGGAACCTCTTTGCACACAAAGCAGCCGGCTGCTGTCCAACAGACTTACTCTCGTCCAAAATCAATCTTCTGCATAATAAGCTTTGCATTTCAATAACCAGCAGATGTTACAGGCAGATCTGTGTGTGTTTGTGTGTGTGTCCTGAGGTCCAGGCAAAAGCTTTCAATTTGTTTCACCTCACTTGGTTTACAGTCAATATATATATTATATATACTGTATATATGTATATATATGCAGATGATATTTAACTGCACTGACTCATTCAAAATCAACAAAAAACCTGACTCTCAAAAGTGTATCAGTATTTAATTGTACTTTCTTTAGCAGCATCTTAATGTTTCTGTGTGGTGCACCTTAATTTGTCTTTTCAGGTTTGTGGTTTTCTTCCCAGTGATTTTGTAGCCACAGGGCTCCTCTCAACCACTTTTTCTCTCAGCAGCATTGCATTTGAAGAGGGTCCAAATGTCAACCTGTTTTTTCTTTTTTCAAAAGAACATGTTGCCATCATGTTTTTTTTCCCCCATGATCATATGTTGTCTGAGCTTCTACAGCCTGTCTCGCTCCCCAAGGAGGAACCAGGGGTTGAGGGGAGGTAAGAACACAAAAAGTTTTCAAGGGAGAAGGAAGATCAGGAGGAAGTTAGTTAGTTTTTAAACAACTTCAACAACAGCCAACTACTAACTTGTCCCATATGATCAAACGTGCTGTGTAGTAGGTAAACTATGGCTACGTCCACAATACTACGGTCTCTGTACAGACGAGTGCTTAAGCTCCGTATCAGAATTGATCTCCATCGAGACTAACACACCTGAAAACACACATGTACATCACCGCTCACTTCCACTGGGCATGCAGTGTAAACAGGAAGCAGATTATATTTTCTGCAGTTGATTAGTTGCAGAAATTACTATGAACGAGGAACAGCAAAGTCATTTGTAGCGTTAAAATGCCGAATTTAAGCGCCCACCAGCTGCTAGCAAAGACAACAAGGTGAGTAACACTTGTAATATCATGTTGCTTTCACCACTGCTAGTTGAGGCTGGTATGATAACAATCAGGGAGCGAATGTGGGTGTCTACGTCATCGTCTCCGGTTCTACCCATCCAGACTAAAACACAACCCCACAGTTTTCTAACTAAAACGGGAACAGGAAAGTCTCAGTTTTAGGCATTCAAAAACTCCGGAGTAGTGCGGACGCCAGGTGTAAGCGGAGCAAGAGTGATGCGTTTTAAAACTTAAATGTAGTGGTTTGGATGTAGCTTATAATATCCCCCTCCTCATTCTGTATCCAGGCCCATTATGTCGGCGTGGTTGTTTTATTTTCGTTCACAGACCTGGTAAATACAGACCATGACCATCTACAACAACACTACTCTACTCCCGGTCTGCCTCCTCTAACCTCTAACCGAACACACACACGCACGCACACACACTTCCCCCCTCCCCCTGCTTTAGTAGCCATACCAGACATTCTTCTATGGAGGAGATTCAGCTCCCCTCTGCTGGTCTGCTCTGTTTACACAGAGAGGGAGAGAAGAGAAACGAAGAGATCCTCCTCCTCCTCCACAGCCACCATACCATCCCTTCATCTTTCCCGTCTCTTCATCTCTCCTCTGTTTGCCTTTGCTCTCTTCTCACTGACACACTAGCCAACAGAAGAGAGTACCGTCTGACCTCTTTTAAACTCCTCGGTTCTTTTCCCGCTCCCTCGCCTCATAAATCCAAGAGTCTCTTACTTTGTTTTCCTTTGTGTGTTTGTTAATTCCTGCTGCTTCCCGCCTCGGATTCAGTGTGCAGGGCATGATGCAGTTCAAACAAAATGCATTGCTTTTAGCTGTAGGTTCCTTTGACTTTCTGTCTTACTGTTGATACGACGGGCATTTCAACAGAGAGGAATATTAAACACGTGTATGAGATCAGATAGGAACAACAACGTTGATATAATTTCATCTCACCCTGAAGTGACCCAAAATTTTTATATCTGCAGTCATTTGAGTAAATATTTAGATATGAAGTGTTTAGATATAAAGCATAATTTTTGGTGCGATGAACAGTATTTAAAACAAGTTTTGACACGATGTGACTGTAGTAGCGTCCACAGTTCATAAAACATACCTCACCTAAATAAATCCTTCTTTAGTGTGGCGTCTTAGCACTGATTAAAAGGGGGGTTTCTCTGTCTGGTCATGATGTAAGAAAAAACACTTGGGTTAGGGTTTGACCAGGAGCCAGCTGGCTGTGACCACCTCCTCTGCTTGTTATCAACGTCATGATCTGTATCCTCCCACAGCTTTTACACGGTGAACAGCAGCTTTATTGTCATCATACAAAATGTATGACACCTGCAGCTGCCTTGCAATTGTGAAGGCACAGACTGTGACTGTAACTGACTACTCATATTCTGTGCAAGACAAGTAATGGTATAAAGGTCTAGTGTAAACACGGCTGAAGAGTGTAACGCATGGTTACAGATTTTAACAGCAGTGTAAAAGCTGACCATTCAGAGTCTGGGTCAGTTTAGTTCAAATCCAGTAGTGATAATGTTAAATGTCAGCCAGCGCTGGACTCATTCACCGACTGTGATGTAAAATACATTAAATGGCCTCCGCAGGGGGTCCTGGCTTTACGCCAGCCAGCAGTTCCTGAATAGAGAGCATGCTCGGTCAGCTTAGAGACCAGCCTTTAATCACTCTACTGAATCCTTCTCCACATTTAACAAGGCGTAGGAATAGGTTCTTCAACACAAATTTCATAGAAACACTGTGGAGGGCTACTATTAGTGCTAATGACTGTTTGTTTACGTGTGTTTATTAACGTGGTTTTGGATTCATATCAGTACAGTCTAGTGCCAGCTTTTAGTAGCTTATGCTCCATTTTCACCTGCACCTAGGGTTGGGCAATATGAATAAGTACATGTAATTTTATATAACGATAATACTATATATATACATATGTCATGATGTAGTGTGTATATGGTAGAGAGTATAGTGGAAATCCAAGTGAGAGATCATTTATAGATAAAATAACCAGATGAAGAATGTCTGTTTTTAGTGAATCAAAGTAAAACCTGAACATGACATTAAAGAGACACCTACCACGGTATGAACTGTATGACATCACCGGGTGGTCCAGGCATTGTTCACTGTTTTCTCTAGCATCCCCCTCTCTACCAGATCTGCCCCATCCATTGATTCCAGGCTTAAAACGCACTTTTATTGTGTAGTGTTTGGATCCACTTGATGGTTTTTTTTTTACGCCTGTGACAATGTTTATTGATGTTTGCTGTGTGTCATGTGGTTGTTTTGTTTTTAGTATTTTATTATGTTTTACTGCCTGAGTGTTTATTGATTTTATTCTGTACAGCCAGACAATGTGATGGAGACACTGATTCTAAATACCTAAATAAAACCTAACCTAACCTAAATAACCAGACATGTACACCCACACCAAAACACATTTGTGATAAGTTGATATAATAATAGGATAAACATCAGGGTTTACTGCAGTGTATTGCAGTGGAGGTGGACCACTTCACCTGGAATAAAGAACACCATCACTGACATGAAAAATTCAGGGGAAAAGAGCAGAGAATCTATTTTAGACAGAGAGTGTCATGTTTAATGAATGCAGCTTTTATTTAGGCCGTCATCTTCTCAGTAAATTGATCATGAGACAACACGTGTTGGGAGGCTTATATCACAGCTGAACAATGTCCAGAGGGAAATCCTGTACATTAGAGATGTCCTCAACTGATCCTAAGGATTGGTATTGGGGCGGATCTGGGAATAATTTACTTTATCAGTATCAGCTAAAATAAATCCTATGATGTTGATCGTTTCTTTACTGTCCTCTACAGTTTTTTTTCCCACTTCAGCCTGCTGGTGTCGCAGAGTTCCTCCCCTTTACAATATCTAGGCTCTACAGTTTAACATTTTAATGTATATGTAAGAGAAAATTTGTGTGTCACAAATATGAAACGATGATTAACAATTAATCTCTCCTCTCTGTTTCTTGATAACAAACAACTAAAGATGCGCCGATCAATCAGCTGGCGATCGGTGAAGGCCAGTTTTCGGCGTGAACGGCTGATCAGTCTCCAGTATCTGATTCTGTGCAGGTGAAATTTACACTCATGCTCCACATGATGGTTCACGTTGTGCACACAACAGCACAGACACAGCTACACACACACACACACACACACACAACAACAACAACATGCCGTTGCCATGGAACATCTTCACCGTGAGTGAAAACGACACAACGGTCCGTTTTGTAACAACCTGTGAGGTCAAAGTAAACGGTGGAGGAACGAGCACGGAAACATTCGGAACAGACCGCTGACTTGACCTGTATTTGATGGCCATCAATAATAACAGTAATCCAGTATTGCAAAGTGAAAAGTTGTAGCCAGAAAGCATTCATGCTGATTTTTGTTGTGTGTGTGAGAGACAGAGAGAAAGAGAAAGAGATAGAGAGAGAGAGTGTAATAGAGAGTAATAGTTGATAGTGAATTAATATATGAACAAACAATTGAATTTTCCATTAAAGAAGAGCAACAAAATGTTTGAGCAGCTGTTAGTTATAGTTCTTAGAAAGAAAATCGGAATCAGCAGGTCACAAAAACAAGACTAGGTCAAAACCTAGTATCTGTCTGGACTGCCTGGTCAAATCCTGATTTCATAACTGTGACGTCGTCCGACAAAATTACCAAACACATAAATTAAGGACAAAGACTGAGCTGTCGTATTTACTGTAAAATCATCACTCAGAGAAAATGTTAGAAGAGTCAGATTATCTCTCTTTTTTCAGGCTTTTGCCTTTATTTCAGTCATGGGGAGAGTGAGAGAGTGAGAGAGACAGAGAGAGAGAGAGAGAGGACGACACACACCAAACAGACTATATTTCTTATTTTGTCTCTCACTCTCCCTCCTCACACCCTCCGTCTGGGATCCACAATAGTTGAGCCTTTATTTACTTCAACTCCAGAACATAACAGACTTTTATTAGAGGCAGGTCTTCATGTCTAACTCGCTCTGTTTGATATGTACAGTGGGTCATAGCTGTTAGTACGAAGCCTCGTTACAGATGACCTCTCTCCTCTGCTCTCCCTGCTCGGTGTGTCTTATGTTTAGTTTTTCCTCTGGCTCCTTTAGTAGTAATGATACATGTAATGAAAGTAGTTTATTTGCTGTAATGGAGGGGAGGCTCAGTGTATTGGAAGCGCTCCTCTGCGGTTCCCGAGCAGCAGGGAAACAATAGTGGCTCGGTAGACTGCGGCTCGGCACTCTGCTGACCAGTGGTGGAACTATCATCAGTCAGTCAGTCAGTCAGTGACATTCGAGATTATAGGGCCGGCCCTGCTGTTGCGGTTCAGACAAAAATCATAGATTGGAATCAAACAGTATGCAAAACATTCAGCTATGACAAACATCACCAGTGGCGAGTCGAATCAACTGTTGCTAAAGTTAATTCTGTGAGTAACTTATTGATAACAGGCTAAAATTAGACTTGCTGTTCTTTTGTTTTCTCTCTATAACCCAGTGTCTGTAAAGGAAGAACCTCCACTCAGTACAGGCTGCACTTCTTCTCTAGTAAAAACATCAGCTGATCATGTAACATCAACAAGTCACATTCCTCCAGTTAAACTTCCATTCACATCATATCAGTAATTTAATCTCAACAGTTAAATAATTTTGACCATCAGTATTTGGATCCAGTACCTCATATTTAGTGGGTCATTTCAATGTGCCAGATACATATTTAATAACACAATATACAATCAGTTTTACTATGTATACTCAGAATCTTTGGCACAAAAACGTCTTTCTTCTTCCATAATAAAGCAGGTCTAGGTTCTATATTAATACTGTGAAAGTATCAAAGCGTTCAGTCCACAGACATATGCACACAGCCTGTATTCAAAAACTGAACCATAAAATGAGCCATCAGGACTTCTGTAACTTTGTGACAACAAAGCAGTCACCTCCCTCAGCCACGCCCAAAGCCCCACCCACCTGGACCCACCATCCAACCTTGCAGGATTTGGTTTCTCTGAGTGTTTACCTTAAATCTGCTATATTTTTTTATTGGATCACTCAGAAAACAGTCAGCCAATCAGAAAAGAGGATCAGAGCCTCCTCTCTTCTGATTGGCTCCGCAACCTGTTGTTACTAGAGCTCCAGAGAGAAGCCTGAGAGAGGAGATGTAAAACTACATTGAGGTGGTTTTTAGTTCTTAAAACCACAAATATATCTTCTGATGGATCAACACTTCAAATAAAACCTTTGATGAAACATGCAAGCTCTGCAGAGCTTTAACATTAGCACTATGTGCATATTCAGAATTAGAAACTGTTACCACTTCAAACTGGGATGTTATTCTTTCCTCTTTATCCTTATAAAAACAAAATATGTGAAGATGTGACATGTGAGAAGAAATTCCTCAAATGCAGACAAGGACTATGCTGTGTCAGAGTGTGATGGCAGATTGATCTCACACACACATTCAGAAATAAAGACATCTATCCGACACAAACACTGACACGCAACCATCCACCTCCTCCCCTTTTCACACACTCACACTCAGGTCAAACTTGGTCAGTATACCCTCACATTCCCGGACAAACTGTGAGTGTGAGTGAACACTGAGTGCGTCACTGTGTGTGTGTGTGTGTGTGTGTATGTGTGTGTGTGTGTGTGCGCGTGCGACAGACACAGACAGAGGTCATTCAGTGCGGAGAAGTGATGACTGGGCAGCTGACACAGGAAAGAAAGAGGCAGATAGAAGGAGAAATAAAGAGTGGGAGAGATGTAGGTCACTTCCCAATTGTCAGTGAGTCATTGCTCTGGATCACACCCAAACACACACACACACACTGATGCACTATCCTGCAGCCAGTGCTTACATGTCCCTGGAGCAGTCCCTGAATTTGTGTGCGTGCCAACATCTGTGTACAGCCTTTGACCTTTGAACCTGTTTGACACTCTTCATTCCAGTCACACACACACACACGCACGCATGCACGCACACACACAGACACACAGACACACAGACACAGACACAGACACACAGACACAGACACAGACACACAGACACAGACACAGACACACAGACACAGACACAGACACACAGACACAGACACAGACACACAGACACAGACACAGACACACAGACACAGACACAGACACACACACACACACACACACACAGTGCCTCTCTTTCCCTCTGTTTCTCACCAGCTGACCAGAGTCCACTTTATTTCTTCTCCCTTTATAACTTAAACTTGTCTAAGGGCTGTGTCACGGTGACATCACGATATCATCACCCTTAGGTCACTCTCTCTAGCATGTGACACTGGGGTGGAGCGGCACTCCAAACCCACAGCAGGACGGTCCTTTGCATGTTTATTAGGGGTTGGATAATTATCACCCTGGCCAATAATCAGATCCAATATTCATAATTTTTCACATTATCATAATTGTTATTTTATCTGATCAGGTTATCAATTAAATAAGTAACAAATAAAATGTATGCTGCTTTGGCTCTGATGCAGCCGCCGCTCTGGGAAAGGTTACTACTTGTACTGTGACTCAATGCCCCGCCCACTCCATCATCGGATTGGTTCTACATCTCATGTAAATAGCCAATCAACACTGAGCTCTGTTTGTGGGAGAGACGTGGAAAAGACCAACGCAGAGATGCATCACTGAGACCAACAGATAATTACGATCCATTTCTACGATGATAATACCCAGTTTCAGTTTTTTGGGCTAATGTTACTCCACTGAAAATGCCTGAACTTGTAATGTTTGGTTTGTTCATTTTCAATATTTTTTTCTGGCCAATAGAACAAAATGAAAATGTATTATTTTCAATAGACTGGTGTCTATAACCCATTGAAAAATACAAATAAACAGGAGTCATCACGCAAGGCGATGGTCCTTTTAACTACATGCAGAAGAAGCGACACCCCACATTTATAAATTCATGAGGTTATTATGAAGATCAGCTCTACGGGTGATAAAAAAAAAAAGAGAGCAGAGGAGCAGAATCGCTTGTTGACCGGCGGAGAAATGCACTTCTGGTGTGAGCAGCCAGGCTACTGCTCGCACGACATAGAGTCATACTGGCATTAAACCACAAAATGGAATAAACAGGGCTACCAGCTATTTACTGGTTTTTATTCAGAAATAGCAACTTGTCGACATGGTGTGGGGGTTAGTCTGCTGCGCGGTCTGTTAACTGTGAGACCCCCTTAAGATGGTACTGATGTCCCAGGATATTTCAACTGTTTAACTGTTAATACTAACAGCTGAACAGTTATAATATTAATCGGTAAAACAGTTAATTGGGAACAACCCTAGTTTGGTTGGTAGGATTACAAACAAGTGGTATCAGCCCTGAAAAATACATATAGCACACATAACCATATTAGCACAGTGATAGACGGGCAACTTCTCAGAGGTGTACCATGACTGTAGTGCAGTGAATGCTGGAAAAATAATGTACCGACTTCACCATTACTTTCATTTTGGCTTTAAAATCTTACTTTTTCTAAAATGGTCTGATGCAACCACTTTCCAGATGTGCTGGCTGAGAGATATCGTTATATCTGTGTCTCCAAGCAACAAGGTGTGAACAATGGCTCTGATGTAAACGAGGGATACAGTCCATAGCAGTGGGTGGTGGTACTGAGTCACTTCATAGTTTGCTCGCCACCTCAAAGTATAAAGAGAACAAAAAGGAAGATGACCAAAACAGACAGGTCAGAGAAAATGGAAGAGCTACTGCCAACTGGAGCATTGAGCGTTACAAGTAAGAAGAAAAGAGTAAGATAGGCAGATGGTCAACAGGCTAAAAACAGAAAGTGAACAATGAAGCAAGACGAGAAAAACCCTCGGTCCAACAGTAACATGACAGAAAGAAGCCAACAGCTGCTTCACTTGACTCTACTCTGCACTGGTTACTGTGTTGAAGTGGCAGTTTGAGATTTTGCTGTTTATGGATTAATGATTCAATATCCTTATTTTTATGAGGCTGAATGCTACGAAGTAAACTAACGTTAGTTTTATTCTAATGCTACATGATGAACACATCATTTAAATTCCATCATATGTTAATTAATATTACCATGAGATAAACATTACATGAAAATAAATTAACAAATTTAGTTAAACCTTTTGCTTTAACGACGATTATTTCCGCAGTCAAATGTCCGGCCTGCACAGAGAGCAGCTTCGCACACCACTTGAATCGGGCTGTGGGTTCCCAGGTTGTGGTGACAGATGGGCTGAAATTGTAGGCTATGTGTGTGTGTCTGCGTGTGGATTGTGTGTCTAGTTCGTGTTTTATACACAATCTGGCAACTTGGATAATGTCAGACAAACATAAAACGTGTGGTTGTATGACGAGTATTTATAATAAAGGTTGAGGGTCGTTCAGATTATGGGAGTTTCCCGGGAGAAACAACAAAACGGGAGGTCGCCGGGAGATTACCTTGAAATACAAGAGACTGCAGATGTATCCCAAATGCTTTCTTTTATTTATCAGCCCCTTTAATTACGTAATTCATTAGCACAGTTGCTCCTTGCTCCAGTTGCTAGCTTTCTATCGTAACTGTCAACATGCAACCTGGCTCACTGTCAACAGAGCTACCAGCCCTCAGACTGTATTCATAACTTAGCTGGTCATCAACACAGCTAAGTTACATACAAGCAGCCGTCAGACTGTATTTTCCAGGGCGTGTGAAGATGATGTGGATCGAAACATTAGCGGAACATATTCACATGTCGGGTAACTCACTAAACTGTGGCTTGAGTTGTCACCCCTGTCGATGGGAAGACCTTTCGTTGTCTCTAGTCACTCAGTCAGTGTACAGCTAGCTCGAGTGCCAGAACCCTTCACTGCCTGAATTCAGAGATCAACAGAATTTAATGCTCTAACATCACTGTAATCACCACTTCTGGCTGCAGAGGCTGCTGTTGCGACTGCTCAGCAAAGGTTACATAGTACTGCTTTAATCCTTGTACAGGATATTAAAACTGATCTTATTAGATAAATATACTGAAAGTAAATCAAGATTTTACCCATACTGTCTCACTTTACTACTTCATAATAAACTGATTAAATGTTTTGTCAATAAAATGTCAAAAAATAGTGAAAAGATACCACTGAAAAATTGCTAAAGCCCAAGGTGATGTCTCTAAATGTCTTGTTTTATCCAACCAAAGATAACAATCATCATTTTACTATCACACAGACAAAGAAAAGCAGAAAATCCAAACAGATTGAAAAGCTGAAAACAATGTGATGCTTGAAAGAGGATTAATCCATTATCAAAATAGTCTGCTGATTTATTAATCGACTAAATACTTCAGCTCTGGACCATTCATACATTAAAAATGCGTACTTTATGTTCTGAACTTGTAAACACAGTGATCTCATTCCCAACCAGTGAAAAGCACCGAGCTGGAGTTCAGGTTTTGAAAAATGACTGCAGGCAGCTGCTGACCTACTGGGGTCATTCGAGTTGCTCCATTCACAACATAAACCAAACCCTCATGTTGGACAATAGACAGCTACATTAATGACCTGATATGAAAGGACTTTAATTGTTGTCACAACACTGCTGAAAAGGTCGGTCATTTTAAACTGGAGGGAAAATGGCATCATTTGTCAGATATAAGAGGTCTGGCAATCAGCACTTGGACAGCGAACAACAGGGTACAAACTGAAAAATAATAAAGTATGTCATGGTAACACTTGCCAAATACAAACAGACTGCAAAGAGGAACAGCAGTCACAAGCTGAAACCAGCCAACAGCTTTCTCAGATGTAAACAGTGCAGAAAAAAAGACAACTGGCATGAAACTTAATATCTACCTTGGTAACAGTTTCCTCTGCTGATTTAGTCACTTAAAATCTAAAGTCCTTAAAGTCCTGATATTATTTCATCCAAAGCCTCTCACATGTCCATACACAGAGAGACCATTTTCCATAATGAAATTTAAAAAAAAATCCACTTGATTAAAATGGTGTGCAGACAAGATCAAGCTTATAAATGCAGTAAGGACCTACCAATCACAGAGTGTGTGGTTTATAACAGACCGACACAGAGGTTGTGGGGGCTGGCATGTCCCAGTTTGCACCAACTCATGCATTCATCGCCCCCAGATGACAACAAATACCCCCATCAGAGCATGCACAAGAGTTAAAAAATTATGTCAGTTTTTCAATATATTAAACAAATCTACACTGACTAATTGTGGTGTGATCTGCAGTTACTTTGTTTACATGTACAAAACGGCAAATCGTTTTTAAATGGCACTCACAGTGGCAGGATCCGCTCCAGTTCCTGCCGGTCACCAAGGACGCTCCGAACGACCGCTGGAGTCCTCCTACACCGGACAGGAGTCCCTTCTCCGGCCCGAGCCCCGGGGGTCTGTGGTAGTAGTCCATGCTCAGGAAAGAGCCGGGGCTGGGGCTGCTGCGGCTGGGGCTGGGACTCAAACCCACAACATCCACGCTTTCGTACATCACCCGAGAGACGGTTGTCGCGTCTGAATCCTTTGTACCAAATAGAGAAGAAAAAGAAAATCAAAAAAATCAAAGCGTCCTAAACGGCGAAGAGAGGGAAAAAGAGGAAGGGAGGGAGTTCACATCTTCGTAACAGACTGACGGGAGGAGGTGGAGAGGAGAGACAGAGATGACCTGTCCTGGTGACCTTTCAGCCCTTGGAGGAACACAGGCAGTTTACTGTCAAACGAAACCGTCTTTCTAACAGTTCAATGCCACAGGTGTCACAAACTTCACCGTTGTGTTGCTGGAGCAGCAGCCCTCGTTACTTTGAAACAGCGGATTTAAACGAGCGCAAACACCAAAAAGAAAGCATGTAACATTACACTACTACACCGACACACATGCGGCGTGTGTTACGCTCGAGTTCAAACTGACCTCGACTTGTATCCTACACTGTCCCTGTGTTGGTTTTACACTCGTCCTGCGTCGGTAACGTTAGCAGCTTTTCCGCTGAAGGCTATTTTTACAGTGGCTAAAATGTATTATGCAATTGTCATATCGTTTGCTAATCATTGTAGCCGGGCAGAGGAACGGTCCTTTTCGCTGACAGTCTCTTTAATGTCGCAACAACCAGCGCTGCTTGTCTTAAATCCATACATGCTGTGAATGACTCTGGCTGTAGTGGCTGACACCGAAAAGTAAAAAGGTCCGGTCGGTGGAAAGGCGCTGCTCCGGTCGCTCCGGTTCCAAACGTTTCACCGGAGAAAACTGACTCATTAATGCAGTCGTGTATGACTTTGAAGTTGCTGCCGTGTGTCCAAGAAACAAGAGTATCCAAAAGGTAAAACAGGCGGCGGTAGGGAAGTCGAGGAGGTGTCCGAGTTTGGGTTTGTGTACCTCTTGCTGCTATTGTTGAGGTCCAGCAACGGCACAGGCAGCAGTGTCCTGTGGTAACCTCCGATCTGCACCCGACGGCCTCTCTCTCCCTCTCTCTCCCTCTCTCTCCCTCTCTCTCTCTCTCTCTCTCTCTCTGTGGTTTGATGAGTGACACCAGCTGCACACGAGCTCCACCTACCTGCCTTGCGCGAGCTAAAACTGTGCGCAGCTAAAACAATTTCTACTGCCTGCTATCACTACTAGTGGTAATAATAATAATAATAATAATAATAATAATAATAATAATAATAATAATAATTACCAACTACTACTTTTATAAGTTAATGTTAATTTCTGTAGTTTTGTGCTACCATACACATTCCTGTGTACTTGTACAGTCCATTACCTTTACAGACTTACCTGTATATGACATACAGCTTTGGGATGTAACTAAGAACATTTACTCAGGCCTTGTACTTAATACAGTTTTGAGGTACTTTGAGAGCTTTGAGTATTTCCATTTTATGGGAAGTTGCACTTCTACCACAATTCAAATATTTTTTTTTTTTTTTTTACAAATGTAGTGTACCCTGCCCTCAACCAATGTCAGCTGGGATTTGTTCCAGCAACCCTGTGAGGATAAGCAGTATAGCTAATGGATGGATCGATGTATGGATAAGAAGAAATATTACAACGAAAGAAACAGTTAAATAGCATTAAATTACCTGGTTTCCCTTTTACCTTTCTACCTCTTTTTACCATTTCATTATTTCAAAATTTTCCTCCCTTTCCCTGGTTTCCTGCTCTAATGTAACTTGACTGATTTATAGAAGCTTGCAAAGTGTTTGTATGTGCTTTCAAAATAATGTATTTTTGTATTTTACACATTCAGATGCAGAGAAGCATAGATTTTAACATATCCAATATCCTCTTATTAGACATATCTAGTAACACACAAACACACACACACACACACACACACACACACACACACACACACGCACACACACACACACACTCACACTCACACACACACACCCTTTCAATAAGTGAGCATATGTCCTTGCCATGAGGCCTCCGTGTATTGATTAGCTGCTACTCAAAATGTGACATCACATTCATTGCTACCTGCTAATTGATACAGGACATTAAATCTATGAAAACCACAGAGGCAGGGGTGAGGTGAAAATGGTTTTGGGGGGTGGGGGGGTGGTTTAGCAACAAAGGGAGAGCAGGGGGAGGATGAAGATGGAGATGATGATGAGCTTTTTTTTAGTGGGTTAAATGCAAATAAGCAGCAGCAGCTCACACTGATGAAGAAAAGATGACTACACCAAAAACATTTTCTATAAGAAAAGATATTCAAATGAAAGAACCTGGAAAACCTTGTCATATTTACTGTAAATAAATGCAATCTTGAGCTTATTATTTTAAAACACTGATCATAAATGGCTCCTCCTTCAGTCTGTTTCACTGTGAGTAAGAAAAGTGAACTGAAGTAAAGTGAATCTGGAGTGACAGCTTGGTGGATCTGCCCACCGCTGGTCAGTATGACAGAGATAGGAGCATTCATGGCGACCTTTCTGCTCGTGTTTCTCCCCTCTCTGGGCTACAGGCAAGCACTCAAGCAAACATGCCCAGGTGTCATTCAAGCCAGGCTTCCCCTGTTTTTCAAACTGCAATTGTCATTTTAATAAAAACACTTGGACTCGGTAAATATTCTTTGCCCTCCTCTTCCCCGTTCTCATTTAGGTAAACAGCACCCCTCTAAGTGATGTGGGAATGTGTGATGAAACTGTGGTGGCTGTGAGCTATATGTAGTCTGATCTCACGTCTCTGAGGAGGCCAGGTCGGAGAAAAAAAGAATGATTAACCGCATTAATCAGATAATGCTGCCATCATGCCACTGCCAAACTGTGATTAGTCAGGACTATACCAAGGGAAGCTGCCCTCTGGCTTCTGTATTGATTTTTAAAATTCTTTTCGTCCTGATCTGTGAGGCACTTTGACCTGCGCAAACCTGTATGAAAAGTGCTATACAAATAAAGTTTGATTGATTGATTGATTAAGACATGCCCTTATTCATCACCTGAGGCCATGTAAAATCAGTTTTAAAGGCCATTATTGATAATAATGATGTTTTGCTGACATGGTGCATACACCTAAAATAATTTGTGCCTAATCAACACTTGCACTAGTGTTCACATTGGCACACAGAGGTGGAGGAACGGGGGGTTTAGGGGATTAACAGCTCATCTTTTGTGGTGGTGGGGCACCCAACCATTAATCCAGCCACGTGCCTCCACACCCAGCTCTGGTTGTTCCCTCAAACTAAAGTTGCTCATGTAAATAGATGGGACACACAAGATTTTTGACATTCAACACGAAAATACATCTAAAAGAGCTCCAACTCAAGCAGTAACAGAAATCCATAGAAATCCATCTTTGCACCATCTATTCAATACTGTATGTACAAGTACAGGGAAAGAAGTGCATTGGAGGTGTATAGTAAGTGCTAGTTTGGCATGAAGAGATTCTTAAAGGTGCTCTGATAATCCTCTAGCTTGAAAATGTTTACATGTGTCAGTGCTTTTTCCTTGTAAAGTTCAAATATCATCTGTCAGAGGTGGTTTTATCGATAAATGTTGTTTTACTATTTCGTGCAAACTGTCAAGAGAAAGTAAAACAGAGAGGACAGGAGAAACAAGAAAAGAGGGAGAGAGAAACTTAGGAGAGGAGAGACATAGCGAGGAAAGTCAGGCGGGATGGGTAGAGGAGCGGAGATCAAAGGCAGGATCCTGCTGATGGAGACACTGATAGTAACTGTCTCGCTTCCATTATTCATCAGACAGCTGTGGTGTAAGTAGGTTAAACTTCTCAGAGAGGCAGAGGGAGAGAGAGAGAGATGAGGTAAAGGAGACAGGGATATAGACAGACTGGAGCAGAGGTATAATGAGAGAAATAAAGGAGGATTGACAGAAAAGATAACTCACATGCAGTGACAAAAAACAGGACAGAGAAGGGTGAGAGACAACGAGAGAGACTGGTACGAAGAGAGAGAGAGAGAGGGAGGGAGAGAGGCGGAGGAAAGACGAGAAATGTAAAAATAGAGACAAAAGCTGTAACAGACAGAGAGGGGAAAGTGGTGAAGAGACAGTAAACAAACACGATTAGACAACATTGTGATTCTATGCGCCTGAGGAAAAACAGAGAAGAAAACATATGCACACACATGCATGTATAGAGGCTTTTATGGTTGACATCACACATAGTTTACGGCACAGAAACAATCACGCAATGTTGGAAGGAGGCAGAACATTCGTGGCTCACATTTGCACGCAAAGCACATGTATGCTACTGTATGCTGTACATGTCATGTAACTTGACTTGTTTGTGCATTTACAGTGTGTTATTGTTCCATTTGTGTTTGATGTCACCCGGGGCCTTGTGTTAGCTGAACCCTGGTGAACTACAGAGAGGTTCAAGGTAGTATAGGAGACCCTGTCCTACATAGTGTGACTGTAAGGCCGCGTTCAGACTGACATTTGCGGTAACTTTCTGGAACCGACAATCCGACAAACAAGCCATCTTCGAGCAGCAATTAGTCAGGTGTGAACAAAATAAAAGTGTTTTTTACTGGAACACGCTTGAATGACTTCACCATGTGCAGCCCACCCAATCAAGTCTCGTTTTACAGTATGTGGTGGAATTTAAATCCATGGTCTCATATTGTACAAATGTGGATTTCCATGTCTATTTTGATTATTAAGCAAACTTACCATACCTGGGCCACATACTTGTTTTCTCCGGGCCCAGTATACGCCCGGGTCTACGGCCCGAATCTGGCCCATATACAGCACGATGAGCTACTTCCACATCTGGACCAATCCTGACCTATACAGAAATATTCTGGCCTATGACAGATAACAACTAACAGCCACAATCCGCCCCAGGTGTGGAGGGGCAAGACTTGGGCAGAAGTTTCATTTTGTTAACTGGGAATTTTAAACACCTCTGAGTTTTAAGCCTCTCTGATGATAATTTTCTTTTATCTCTGATAAAAAGTATATCCAGACCTGTATCACAGAAAACCAAACAACATCAGGAGTCCAACTTTGGAGAAGACAGAGAACAATTCAATTCAAAAAATGCACAGTGAAACGTTTCACATCACTATAAACACACGTACTTCTTACATTTGTATGAAACATTTGTATGAAAAAGAAATCAACCATCTTCCTGTTGATGTTTGTACTGTGTCATGCACAGACCAGCCCCTCCTTTTGTTTGTATGGTAATATTTATAGCGTTTTATATGTGTGAAAGGACGTGTCTCTTCAGAATTTTTATTCATCGGTACATTAGCTGCTTCTTGCTGAAGGGAGAGTTCCACTGTTACTGTGTTGCTGCAAACAACAGGACGGCACAGAATCACGTGTCATGTGTCACAGCCATACATCTATGGCGCCGTTATCAAAAATATCTCTCTATCTATAGCACACGATGCTCCTCCGGTGTTTGTGAGGGGGTGTGTGTGTGTGTGTGTGTGTGTGCGTGTGCGTGTGCGTGTGCGTGCGCTTGTGCGTGTGCTTGTGCGTGTGTGTTCTGCGCTGCTGCTGCTGCTGCTGCTGGTGTCATCATTATTTACGGGTCAGTGAGAGGCAAAAATCCCAGATGCAGAAAGTGCATCGTACAACACGGAGCTTCAGCTGAGCTTTAAACTTTAATGAACCTGAACAGAGAGATAAAGGTTAACATCTCGTGACACAATCCAGGGGTGATTTGGATTTGTATCAAGAGCAAATTGGCGAGCTTCTTTAGTTGTTGTCTACATACACTCAGTTGGTAGGTACACCTAGCTAAAAGTTAATGCAGTTTACAATATCAGCCCTGCAATAAAGTTATAATGTTCAGTTTATGTTGAAACAGTTTGAGAGAGGTGTTGATGAAACCTTATGATCATTTTGGAGGCTGCAGTTTATGGTTTATGGTCTTGGGGCTGGAGCTGCCGCTGACTGTTTGAATAGCGAGCGAGGTCTGGTGACATTGAAAATGGGACAGGAACGAAGGATGGAGGGTGTACGGCGTGGTGTAGCAGGGTGTGTAGAGGAGGTGATCCAGGAATTTGAGGTGGGAGAGGGGACTGGGATGGCGAGGAGAACTGGTGGTGGATGAAGCAGGCATCCATGCAGCGGCTTTGGTGAACGGGGTGTTTGGAGGAGAAATCACGGGAGAAATCAAGAATAAACAAAGTTCACAAAGGAGAAATAACTCTAGAAAACACTTGCGACACAAGAAATGGGCCAAGAGCTGGTGATGAGTGGAGGGAAGACAGGAGTATTTGTCCTGTGGCTGATGAGATAGAACGCAGGTGTGTGCACTCCCCAGAGCCAGGTAGAGGAAGTAGTTTCAGATTACATCCCTGTTTAACCAGAGTCAAATACAGAGTCAGTGTGTGAAGTCTTGAGTTATGGCTAAAAAAGTGTTTTGTGAGGTCAGCTTGACCTTTGACCACCAAAATCTAATCAGTTTGTCCTTGAGTCCAACTGAACATTTCTACCAAATTTGAAGAAGTTCCTTGAAGGCGTTACGGAGATATCATGTCCACAAGAATGGGACGGAGGGGCAGACGGACAACCTGAAAGCAATATGCCTCCGGCTTTGACTGTCGCTGGCACGGAGGCATAAAAATTATTTGTCTGACCGTTTATGAGATGTTGTTCTACCCAGTGACTGTTTAGTGGACCAGGAAGCAGAACACAGACTCAGGTGAGCAAGCTGAACTGGATTTATTGTAGAGGGAGTTGAGGCAGAGCAGCTAAAGGTGAAGGCTGCGAGAGGAATGGGGGGCGGGCAGGCGATGAGTGGCAGAGAGGAGAATCCTTTGATCAGGGAAAACTGGGCTGGGGATGAGTAGTGGGGAGGCAGACAGGAGGGGTTTGATCCCAGAGCACAGGAGATATGAGGTTAGTTACAATGCAAAAAACATGAGTAGTACCACACAGGTAGACTGAACGATCTGGAGATGAGTGACTGGAGAACCACGGTTTAAATTCTGCAAAGCTGATGAGATGAAGAGGAGCAGGTGAGCTGGGTGATGTGAGCAGGAGGAAGAGGAGTGGAGCAGGTGAGGAGGACACAAGAGGATCGCCACATCCAGACACACACATCCAGTCACAGACACACAAAGACACAGGGAACGCAAGGGCAGAGGAAAACAGGATAAACAGAATGAAAAGGGGAAAAAACCTGGAGCTTCTGTGATCGCCATGACAGAAGTTCAACAGAAGTTAACTTTGAGTCTTAGAAATTCATTAGAAGGTAAATTTCATTCATAATTGTGAAGGGTGCCCAAACGGCAAACTCCTCAAAAATGAAAAATGCTGAACTGAAAAATGAGGAACTGCCGTTCCTCTAATGGCCACAATCATAGACTCCCATGTTAAAATGTCCAACTTTACAGCAGTAATAAACATGTTTACAGCCTGGTACAAACAACAGTTTTGGTCTCTAAAGTTATTCCTGCTTCATGATGTTTATATATCTCACCTGTTTACATTTTGGCTTAAAGTTCAGCATAATTGAGGGCGTGGCTGCTTTGAGCGACAGGTGGGTGAGCGTATGCTTGCCACAACCCGCATGCACTGAGGTCCACACACGCCCTACCTCTTTGTCTTTTTTTGGATTGGCAGCGAGTTAGGTGGAGTCAGGCACCGCTAAGATGGCAACGGCGGAGCAGCTCACTCTGAGCTTCAAAACCTCTCTTCAGAAACATTCACAGAGGCTAAGTCCATCTTTATTTAAAGAGTACAAAGAAAGATGCTGCAACCCTGCTCAGGCTATAGCAGCTACAGATGATGGATGAGCAGCACTACACACACTGTATACATGCACACGTCCGACACACATGTACTGAACACACCAGTCACAGCAGTCACAATAAAGAGACACAAAGAGACTCTGCCTCATCATCATAATTATTCATGAATCATTGTGTTCGTGCACACACACGAAAACACACACTGTGAAGAGGAAACCTAGAAGCAAGCTTTTCCTCTTTATTTCTCTTCAGCGTGTGTGTGTGTGTGTGTGTCCGTTGCGTGAGTAGACTAGAATAATAGATCAAGCTGAATGTAGTAATTAAACACACACATACTTGTACTTCTATCTTTGTGAGGACTCGTTGACATAATGCATTCCCTAGCCACTTACTCTAACCTTAACCATCACAACTAAATGCCTAATCTCAACCCTTACCCCAACTCTAACCTAAACTAAACCTACATCTACCCTCAAACCTAAAACCAAGTCTTAACCCTCAAACAGTCCTCTGACCGGCCAAAAAATGTCCCGACTCCGTTCATTACCCAGACTGGTCCTCACAAAGATAGGAGGACAAACACATAGAACAAGTTACTGACAAGGCAAGCAGTCCTGCAGCATTGTAGAAAATTAATGTGTGTGTGTGTGTGTGTGTGCATGTTTGTGTGTGTGTGTGTGTGTGTGTGTGTGTGTGTGTGTGTGTGTCTGTGTGTGTGCGTGTGCGTGTGTGACTGATGGGCTGGGGAAGCACAGCAGGGGAAACCACTGCCTACAGTATACAACATAATGAGTTTGTCAGTTGTGCAGTCAGACGGAGGGACAGCTGGGTTACTGTTGGATTCTGTCTCCATGTAAACAAGTCAAGTCTCACATCTACGTCTACAGGTGTCATATATGAGAAGCAGTGACAACCTCAACAGTAAATCCAGGGTAAAAAATATCACAGTACAGTCCCTAGAAATTATATTAACAAACATGGAATTTGTTGACTATATAGAAGAAGTGTAATTGCTCCCTGGATTATGTTCAGGGGAAACATTTTATGCAGTCAAGGAAGTGTAGGGATAAACAGAAGTCATAGCAGAGGGAGAGTGAGCAGTTGGCAGGTACAGAAGGTGTGGGACAGTGGAGACATGAGTTTGTATCCTGAGTCCAGCTTGTGTTTAGGTTTAAAAGAACTAAAGGAATGATTGTTGTTTCAGTTAAAAGTTATTAAAGTTAGTACAGTGTTGTCTCATCCTTTAAAGCACTGATCTTTCCCTTTAAATGAGTGCTTTAAAAATTGAGAAAGAATTTGAAAACTGCTGTGCAACTGCTGAAAACAGCTACTTTCGATGTTTAGTAGCCAAAGCTACTGGAAAAGTGACTAAATGTCGCTAGATGACGCAATACTCGAATTAGCATATTCATGACGATGATCATCACGTCATACTTGCATTCGGCTTAGTGTCAGTTGGTTTCAGCTCTTTATCTGTTCTCTTCTCCCCTCCTCTCTGCCCTCACATATACAGTATCTTAATACAGCTGAATTCACAATAAAGCCTCTCATTGACACGTTTTTCTGTTTCTGTCGTCAGACAACGGAACAAGTTTGAAATAGTGACTGAAAACGTGGTACATCAAGCAGCTGCTCTGCTGCTGCTAAAATCCTGATTTTGTTGCCTGACAAGTTAAAGCCTAAGACTGTGCTGTGATTTCAGCTGTATTTACTTGTGAAATCATCTCCTAGAGAGAAAGTTAGGAGCTCATTCACATCTATGTCAGCTACCGTACAGTCAATTGAATGGGAGGTATACAGAGGCAATTTGCACTAAATTTGAACGAGATATTTTGCGCTGGAGTGAAAACCTAAAGTTGGCCAGGATGATGACTAAAAAAGACACAGGATAAGCCAATTAAACTGATGGGCGGGGGGAGGGGCATGGAGCAGACATTCAGGCCGACAAAGACACCTGAGGCTACACAAAAAGGAAGAGAGACCAACAGGCCTGAAAGCAAACAACACAACACAACACAACACAACAAAGGAGAGGGGCAGCGCTCTCAGCTAACTCTCTGTGACCCCATTACTGCAGTGGGAGAGATGAAAACATGCCTGAATGTGTGTGTGTGTGTGTGTGTGTGTGTGTGTGTGTGTGTGGGGAAATATTTGAGTCTGTTGTGTAAGGTCAGACTGCTCTGCACTGCGCAACCAGTTACACAATGTGTTCATAACTGCAGTCACTCATCACATCAGCAGTTACATGTTCCCAATCCAATGAAATCCACAGAGGCAAAGATTCTTCTTTTGTATCTTTAATCCAGCTAAAAGGCCAGGCTGCTCATTTTCTTTTTGCAGGAGATTTTATTTTATGTTTCTGATTCATGGACGCCCTTCAACAATGAACCCTCTATGAGCAGACACAAACATGTGTGCCCCTTGCTTCTCATTCCTGCACATGACAAACAGGCTGTTGTCACTGCTGGCCTCGGCCAAAACAGGGGAATGTAGGGGAATCCCGTCATATCACAGCTCCCCCATTGTTTTATTCCCCATCTGCTTCAGGCACTGAGCTTCCCCTCCATCCCCGCCTGTGTTTTTACCTCCCGGTTCACTCCCTTTACTTCCTGTATCTGCTCCCTTGCTTCCTACCTGTTCCTTCAAGACTGTGCATTTGCAGTTTGTTCAAAGGCCTTAAACAAGATTTATGATTTCCTGTGGCCATACTGGATTATTACTTGTCTGTCAGAAGCAAAGGCAGAAGTGTTGTGACATTTTCATATCTGTGCAAAGCAATAGGGGGGTTTTCAGGGGGGAAGGGACAGCTCAACAAAGCGTGTGACTATGACAAGCGAGATCGCTGTTTACATCCCATCTCCTACCAACAGTCAATGTTTGATTCTGTTGCTTGGCAAAATGACAAAAATCTTCCACTAACCTAAACCAAGCAGCTTTTGTGCCAAAACCTAACTTTACTTCACTTAAATCACTATTGGAAATCGTTGACAACTTACCTCTTTTGTCATAAGTTCGCCGACTTGTTGGTTTCTCTGTTTCTCTTCATTCTCTCGCCCAACACATCGCACACAGATGGATAATGCACACACAGTACAGTACAATAGTTCAAATCAGTTCTGGGTAATTCAGCTTTCATCTCACCCAGAGAATGGCTCTGATGTTCGCGAAAGATATGCATCAGCAATACATCAAGAAACCAGTTCTGCAACTTCAATGACATTTCTCCGTTTGAAGTATTATACATTTCAATTTTATTATTAATGTGTGCACAGAACTGTAATCTATAGTTGTTCTGGTTTTAAATTTTGTTACTTCCTTAATAGAAAACATGTTCAGTCAGAATCAAACTGAGCTTAAAACTGCATTAATCAATTACGATATAGTTATTTCACTACTTAGGTATTTATTTATCTTTTTGTTTTTGTGGTTATTAACTTATATATTTATTTTTGAGAGTGACAAGTCGACCAATGCCAATCACAGGTTGGGGAGTGAAATTACAGAAACACCCCATAAAGATTTAGCTCCCTCCCTCAGAGTCTAGGAGCAGATCAAGTTGGGAAACAGGGTCCTGCTACTTCCTCCCAAAGGTCTGAATTATGACCACTATAAGCTGTTGTATTTTTATTTTATACAGGTGACATGTTGATCTTGTAAACAACTTCCCAGAACATTGCACTTTGCAGCAATTGAGCGCTTCACTTAAAATTTTGTTATTTTATTTTCTTGTATCTGCATTTTAAAATGTGTTTTGTATTTAGTTCAAAACCAATCGACCCTCTGGGACAAATAAAGTTGAAACTGAACTGAAAACCAAACATGTTGCATTGTGTCAGCCATGAGCGGCAACCCCAGACCAACACGGAGGTGCTAAAAACTACAGTTCATCGAATGACCACTAGAGGCTGGCTCCAAAAGTGAGTCAATCCCCATAGACTTCCATGTTAAAATCTCCAACTTTACAGCAGAAATAAACATGTTTACAGACTAGTACTAAAAACAGTTTTGCTACCTATAGCTGATTTCCTCTTTCATGACGACTGCAACTTAGGTGGAATCAGGCACTGCCAAGATGGTGACAGCAGAGCAGCTCACTCTGAGCTTCAAAACCACACTTCAGAAACCTGTGGCTGACGTCACAGAGGCTATGTCCATCTTTGTTTACAGTCCATGGTTATGACAGGCTACGTTTTAGTCGAGGAACATTTTTGTATAGGTTAATGAATGAATGTTAATGAGTGAGCTTTAAAAGTGCAGTTAGGCAGATATCATTATCTTAGAACAGAGTTTCTAGTCCTTATGCTAAGCTAAGCTAACTGACTGCTGTCTCACAGAATGAGAGGAAGTTGGTATAAACAACTCTCGAATATGAATATTTTTCATAATGGCTGCATCCCTTTTAGCTTAGCTCAGGGGCTCTGTATTATTGTGTATGCTGGGTCACTGGTGTTGCTTCTAGGCACACAATGTTCCTGATACATTGTTAATGTGTTTTCCCCTTTTATGATGGATGAAAATGTTGGCTTGAGGATAAATGAGAGTGTTCGTTACATGCCCAGAACATAAAAAATAATATGTTAATCTCTACATTTATTTTCTACATTTATTTTTAGCTCTATCTAATCAGATGTCATATGGCCCCAATGTCTGTTTGTGGTCTTTCCCATACAGACAGAAACTTCTCTCCCATAAGCCTCAGCAGCACTTCCTCTTCTTCCCTAAGCCGACGCCTACAGCAGGATATCCTGTGTCACCAGCCTGCGTATGTGTGAGGTCATCTAAGCAATGCGCCATGAGTGCAGACGTCAATCATTCAGCGGCACCACCCTTCTCCGAAACCACCCAACCTCGTAGGTCCCTCCTTTTTCTCTCCGAGATCACACAGGGATACTGCAGATCAAAACGCCAGGACACCAGCGTCGCCCTTCAAAAGCATCTTTGTGTGGGTGGGAGAGTGTGAAACCGCCTTTACAGAAAACATAAAAATGGACAGATTTGAGCAAGTTATGTGAATTTTGATTATGCGAGCTAAAGGCTCCCTGAGGACAAATAAACCCCAGAGTGTGATGTGCGGTCGACTGTCTGTCTCTTCCTCTGCCAATGTTTGTCTGCCTGACTTCCTCCAAGCTTATCCATTTATCCACACGTCTGTGTCAGTCTGTGAGAGATGGAGGCAGAGGAAGAAAAAAAAGGACTGATTAATTATTGAGGATACCAACACATGTCTTCTCTCTCCTTTTATTCTCCCTCTGACCTACATAGTGAACCACCTGATCCTGGCTCCAAAACAAACCTATTGACATCGAGCTTGCTATCTGTCTGCTTGTGTGGGTATGTGTGCGTATGTGAGAGAGTGCATGGGTGCATTCACATGTCATTTCATCTCTTCGCGTCAATATGCTCATGAGGAGCAAGAATGAGACAGAAGAAGAAAAAGTACGACGAGGCAGAGATGAGAGATAACGGTTTTGTGCCCTGATCTTTCTGCTCATGAAACCAACCACCCCCATAAGCACATCAGAGATTAGCTGCAGGACTGTGTGTGCGTGTGTGTGTGTGTGTGTGTGTGTACGTGCGCACAAACTAATATACATTCATGTGCGTCCATGTGAGGCATTAAGCGTCTGTCAGGGGGCCCCAAAGTATTCTGGGATAGAATGGAACGTTGGGGCAAAGGCTAAACTCACCTCCCTCATTTTTCTCTCCCTCTTTCCTTCCTTTCTCTCCTTCCATCACTTCTGTGCATCCCTCTCTTTAATCTCGCTCTCATGCTTGCTCAGGCAGAAGTTCCCTTGTTCCCTTTATGTGTTTCATAATTGGTTAACAACCCCACCAACAGAGATGAGGAGAAACAGGGCAAACTGGTGATCTAAAAAATTTAGGAGAAACAAAAATGAAAAGGTAAATAGTCTTGTTCATTCATGGGTGTTCTGAGTTATTATTAAAGGTATTTCTATGTCAATCTAGAAATGTTACCATTTTTTCCTTCCTGATACCAATTCCAATACATGAACGTGTGTATCGACCGATACCGAGCACTGATCAGATACCAATGCGTTAAAGGTTCTGTAAATGAGATTTTGAACAATAATACAGAAACAAACAACTATTTTCTGTGTAAAGATATAGTGTAGCCATAGCATCCTGAGCAGGGAATGAAGTCAGACCCCCTCTGTGTGTGTTGTAATCTGAGCTTCTCTGTTCATTGTTTTGGTAGCCAGTCTGGCAGAGCGTGCATGTTAGTGCACGTGAGTCCCTCCTGTTGAACTGTTGGCCCGCTCCACGTTTATAAACACACAAGCACTGCCCAAACGCGAGATGGTCCGCAGCATTCAGGTGAAAGCCACCTTTCAGAATTTCTTCCACTGAAGAAAATTATTTTTTAAAGGCCAGAGTAGAGGCGGACTGGCCATGGGGACTACTGGCTCAAATCCAAGTCGGCTAGTGGACCGTCAAAACATGAACATAGTTTTTAAACTTTTTACCAGCTCCTTCAGTGTCTCTACTGGCTCCATCAGTGTCATTTGTGGCCGGCCCCAGCAGATAAGTCCAAGACTGAGTATCTTACCAAGTCCGACTGTGGAGCCAATACTGGTCTGGTTTACCAAGAGGAGAACCCTACAAGCTGCTAAAAGGTCCAGCTTGACTCTGAACAGGTTTTTCTTCCCCTCAATGTGCAAGTAACGTGATGGCTACACACTGTTACACGCCTGTTTTCATTAGTGATGGCTACAGCAGGCATGATAACGTTAGCTAACTTGCCGTTTCCCTGTTTATTACTGTGTTTGGCAAAGGTTGCTATCGCTAGCTGGCTAACTGTGGAGCATAGCACGGTAATGCTACTGTAGGCTAACAGTTGTGGCTGGATTATTTTTTTGTTGGCTCTTGTGTGATACCATATTTCATAGTTTGCTACTGAGTTGGAAACTTAGTGATTGTATGTGCAGGCTTTACTGAAAATACTTGGCAACACTGCTTCTGAGATGTCATTGCAAATTATCCATTGGTTGTTTAAAGGGAGGGAGCCGCATTCTGAGATGGAGTTAAGTTTGTCAGAATTCGCCGGCCCCCTAACAGCCTGCTCTATTGTCTTCTTAGTAGTTCTTAGTAGTGTTTTACATTGTGTAAGAAGCTGTGAATAAAGTTTCTTTTTCTATTTTTTGACATGTCTGCCTCCTGTCCTGTTTATTCTGGACACTTACCTGTCTGTGCAGTGACCTAGTCTGGGAAGTAATAATTATATCAATACTTATAACTACAATTCCAGTCACTACACAAAGTTGACCCTTTTCTTTGTGCCGAAACAGTTGAAGAAAATAGAAAAAACAAGTTTGCGCAGGATCGGAATTGCATGCTCAATCTGATTCTGCTGTTAAGAATCCTTACCTGCATGCTTTCAAGTCTTTTATCATTAATACACTTCCAGACAATTTCACCCTTTCCAGCTCTACCAATTGCAGTCGAGGACAATGTGGAAAAGAATATATGTGTGCATCTTACACCGACTGCAGATTGGCAGTGGAGAGAAATGACACAAAGAACACTTAAGATGATCTAAGTCTCCCCTTTTCTTCCTCACTGTGCGTTCTCCCCTTTAGTTTTTCAGTGTTTCTCTTTTTTTCTCCCACCTTTGCCCTCCTCTCTCTGTCTTCCTTCCCCCCCTGTCTCTCCATCTCTCCATCTCCTTCCATATGCCCATCTCTGCCTTCCTCTTCTTAATGAGTCTTTGTGAGGGACAGTAGCGTTTTAGCGGGGAGAGGAGTTAATGGCTTTGCTGATGGCTGCTGCTAATGGATCTGGGCTAATGGCCTTGGCCACCGCTGATGATAACCATGAACTAATAGCATGAATGACAGATCGCCTACTGCTTTCAGACTCATGCTCGGTATCAAGAATAGATAGATAGTCTCAGTGGAACAACTAGGTAGTCCAGACTCCCTGAGTGGAGCAATAATACCCAGAGGACCCATCTTTATTGTGATTAGATATAAAGATGAATATGATGTAACTGGGTAAAATGTACAGCTAAAGTGCCAGATAAAAATCAATCACTTACAGTGTGGGCACCACAAGAATTTCCACAGCAACTAACCACAGCATAAAGAAAGTCTTCACACTGGTCACGGAGAAAGAGTTGTTTTTAAAGCTTTGTTTCATTGTCATTTGAGCTTTTGCACGTTGTCCCAATTTTCCTGGTCATAATCACCAGGTCTGTTTGTTGTGGAGAGGAGGAGACCACTGTGGATAAATCATCACATTCATTCAGTAAAAACCTCCTCAACCACTGACACTGAATGAATCCAAACCAGGAGAAGCTGATGGTAATGTTGATGAAGACAACAACTCCTATGATCCCACGCTACTTAACGACCACACCAAATGCCGTCTTTTGTTATTATTTTGATCGAGAGACCCCTAGCAGCAGAAGTTGTGTGCGTTTCAGTTCATTTGAAAGAACTGAAATTTAAGTGGCTTTAAGTTGGCAGCTGAAAAAACAATGAATTCTCATTTCACCAAGCAAGATGATCCCTGGTTACATTTGCACTATGATGTGATAATAATGTAACAAGAAATCACAGTGACTGCTCACTATGATGGGGACCTATTAGCAAATCTGAACTTCTTTTGCAACTTTCCGATCTTTTAACATAAATTAAATCACAGTTTATGTCCAGTGTCTGTTTGTGTCCACTAAGTAGCAAGGTGACAGTAACGGGTTCATTGTGCTTAAAAAAAATCTAGTTCACACCTGAATGTTTATATTCGTTCTGGTCACACTTGAAGGAGGGATGACTGCCTCCCACTGCCTCTCTGATCTCGCTCCAAGAGCTTTGCGTCTTTGTTCTCTGGATGGAGTGAATCACTTGTTTGGATGGTTCTTCTGAAAGACATTTATGGTGTTGCACATGGTTGTAAACTAAAAGAGGAAAGTAGCAGAGTGAAAAATACTAAAACAGTGATGTTGGAACTCTGCCTACTCTCACACTGGCGAAGCTGGCGAATCATTGTGTATGGTGGGCGTGATTGTCACGCCAAAATTGCATTACATCGTTTAAACAAAGCTCTTGTGCAGAGTTTTCTTCATTGCTCTGTACTGGATCCTCAACAAGTCCTTGAAACTAAACAAGAACGACACACAGAAGCATTTTTTGATCTGATGCTCGCGTTGCCAGGACAACTATTGTATGTCCCTTTAAGCTGCAGAAAAAGAAATCAATTTAATTGACAACAGTATGGTTAAGGTTTAGGCACAAGAACAACTTGTTTAGATTTATGGAAAGTTAGTACTTTGTTACTTCATTGAGGTTCAGGGAGTCCCACATTTCACACTATTCCAGTGTTTATTTTAAGTTTAGATCCATAAGAAGATATATTTGTGGTTTATCAACCAAACCAAAAACCAATTCAATGTAGTTTTGCATCTCCTCTTTCAGGCCTCTCTCTAGTAACAACTCTCTAGAGCTCTAGTAACAGCAGGTCGGTGAGGACTGACTGATCTAATAAAAATATAGCAAATTTCAGGAAACCAAATCCTGCAAGGTTGTATGGTTGGTCCAGGTGGGCGTGGCTTTGGGCATAGCTGACTCTATGTCATTGTTTCCAAAGGTCTCCATTTTTATCCGTTCAGATTATAATGTGAAATCTGAGTTTCCAAAAGTCTCCATTTTAGGCACTGACAAAACTCCAGAGTAGCGTGGACGCCAGGCGTAAATGAGATGTGTTTTAAAACTAAAACGTGGTGTTGTGGGTCGCCTTTCCTCAACATTCATACTGAATATCCTGATTTCTTTTCATTTGAACCACATTAACTTATGATATAATCAGTGAATTTCAGACTTAGATTCAATCTGATTTATTTGTAAAACTATAGAAATGAGTGTCGGTCAGTTTCAAACAAAATATTCTAATACTGTGAATATTTTGTCAACTACAACTCTAATTATTCAGTCTGCAGTATGCACTAGAGGCGCTGTGGGGAAAAGGAAAATTTGCTTTGAGTTAATGTTTTCTTATCTTTCCCTAATCTTAATCGTCCTGTAGCTGACCATGCAGATCATTGTACAAATAAATAAATCTAACCATCATTGAATCATCATATCCACATTGCAGTTGGAAACCAGTGCCTCGGAGGAATGAAAGCTATTTTAAAAAACTTACATTACCCAAATCAGGTCCTTCCCATCCCAGGGCTCTACTTTCCCTCCCTCACAACTGCTATCAAAGGTGTTTTATTTCATTTTCTGAATTTAATATCCCTTTTCACACCGAGCCAAGATAGGTGCCATTGTGAAAGTGTGCTACTGGGTATGATAACCCTGCAAAAATGACCCCAATCAAGACTAGGACTTGGCTGGATCAAATTCTGCTATGGTATGGTGTGAAAATTCCTGTTTGGAGAATCATGGGGATGTGGTGCCCAGAATATACACACATTTATTTTCCTAAACTGTGACACGCTGTAAGACATTCCAGTGAAGGATGTCTGGGCAGAATTGCCTTCTGTGTGGGAAGCATCTGCTGCAGATCATTAAAGCAAACTGCCATGTGAATGGGTTAATCAGAGTATTTTGTTACTTTGATGACACTCTTAGTATAGTTTTTTTTTTAAAAATCCCACCTCTCCACAAGTCAGGTAGCTCAAAAGCCGAAGACGTACATGTGATGCAGTGAGGAACCTTTTTGCAGGAATGACTTTCCCATCTCAAGCTCCTGTTGGAAGGTCATCCAGCAGCGGAGTGACGAAGACTCGAGGCCAAGCGGAGCGATGAAGAGCTAAGCGTCCCGCAGAGGCAGAGCCACTTGTTAGAGACACACCATTACAGTGACATACAGTCATTAGCCAGCTCAGCTCTTTGCTGCCAGCCCAATATGTGCCCCAGCAGTTAGCATTCAGCCTGCGTTAATGGGGTAATTCCCATTCAGCTGGGATAGCAGCTTTATGAGCGATGTGTCACATCTACAGTCAGCTAGCGTAGCGGCCATGCAATAATTTCTCCACTCGCTCCTGTATTAAATGACACTCCGTCTACGCCAAGGCACGCCCCTACTTCTCCATTTTCCTCCCGGCCCTAAATCACACCTCACTGTCTCTATTACATACCTCAGCCGCTCTCTAAATCACTTTCCCCTCTACGTTCCTTTTCTCCTCTACTTCACCGCATCCTCCTTTTCCCTTGTGAATCATAAACACCTCGAACTTTTTCTCTTCATGGCACTTTGAAAGAGAGTTTGACAGTGACGATAACATAAGACTGAAAGCTGTTGAAACATGACTTTGTTGGGAGGATGTGAGAACTCAGCCTCCTGTTATGCCTCCGCGTCGGCAACAGCCACAGTCATACTGTATTCGGGTTGTCCGTACATACGTCCCTACGTCCGATTCTCGTGGACGCGATACCTCAGTAACGCCTTGACTTCTCCAAATTTGGCACAAACATTAATTATGGCTCACGGATGAACAGTTTTGGCCTCTTCAATGTGGTATCTTGAAACCACCTCAAGGAAATTTATTTAGATTTGGCACAAACATTCACTTGGACTCACATATAAACTGATAAGATTTTGGTTGTCAAAGGTCAAAGTTCAAGGTCACAGTGGCCTCATGTTCTTGTGGCTGAGTCTCTCTGATGTTTCCTCCGCTAACCATTTTGATACTCTGCTCTTTCACCTGTCAGGCTGGAGTGAGCAGCAGTGGTGGGGGGCGGGGGACAAGGTCTGATCCAATTTCTCAATCAGGAAGTAAGAGTAATGAGCTTCCAGCCCCTTTTCAGAGTTTTTTTTTGTACTTTTTATGTGGGGGAAAACCATGTTAAACAAAATATTAATCATAGCAGAGGATTTTTGCACTGTTTAAAACATGTCTGGAGAGGAACTTTGCCCTCTTCTTCTGCAATGGTTCAGTGGCACCCGAGTGCAGAATTTGCACAACCAACTAGACATTGCCCATGTCTCAATACTTACATGAGCAGGAAATGCACATTCATCTGCTTTTTCTTTAGTCATTATTCTTAAAATTTGATTATAATATGCTATCATGTTATCAGGATTATCTCAGTAGGCCTTGCGGACTACAAACACAATTTACGCAAAGCCTGTGTGAAGAATTTGAAAGATGTGGGCATTTACCAGCGAGGGAGGGTCTAACAAAAGATGCTACTCAAGGAGTAGAGATCTGGATATGTTATTCTAAGTAACCTGCTAACCTGCTGGTCTGCTTGGCCCTAACTCACCCTAACCCCCCCCCCCCCCCCCCCCCCCCCCCCCCAACTATTCATTCCCTCACATCCCCCTCCTCACTTAATGTTTTGGGTTTTCAGCTGCTGTGGACAGAAAGCCCATTTAGGCACTATGTGTGTGTGTGTGCGTGTGTGTGTGTGTGTGTGTGTGTGTGTGTGTGTGTGTGTGTGTGTGTGTGTGTGTGTGCATGCATGTGTAAAACGGTTCTTCTGCGTCCATTTTGGGAGGAGAGGTGCGTCAGAGCGTGAAGGCTAGCTGTCAGTCCGAATTACTTTCAGTTGTTGAGCACTCTGTATGTGTGTGTTCACATGTGTGTGTGTGCGTGTGTGTGTGTGTGTGCGTGTGTGTGTGTCTGTGTGTGCACATGTGTGTGTCTAGGAGCACAGCCCCAAATGCTGTAAAACAAAATGAAGTGATCTCTGTCTTCCCCGGCTGTCGCTGCTGCTTCTTAATCACCTCCTGAGCACACGCACACACATTCACACACACACACACACACACACACACACACACACACACACACCTTCCATCTCTGCCTCACAGCTTCTCTGCATTGCACAAGAGGCATTTAACCAACCACTTCTTTCACCCAGCTAAAAACACATATATGCACGCAGCAGACACACTGCCATCCTTACACCTCACATTTCTTCCTGTTTTTCAGTTCCGCTGCTCAGACATGACCCTTAGTAACCTTTATGGGTTGCCTCCTGCCCCATGTGTGCTTGTGTGTGATGGAGAAAGAGGTCATGAAAGCATG
Source organism: Seriola dumerili (assembly GCF_002260705.1). Lineage (NCBI taxonomy): Eukaryota > Metazoa > Chordata > Actinopteri > Carangiformes > Carangidae > Seriola > Seriola dumerili. Next base: position 434,978 of record NW_019174368.1, read on the forward strand.
CAGGGGAAAATAAATCAACTTAATTCTCTTGAATGCAGCACCATGTTACCAAAACATCAACATTTTCACATCAAATCCTCAAACACAGGAGTGCATGTTTGTGTGTCTGTGTGTTTTAGAGCTCCAGCAGCAGAAGAGGATGCCGGTCAGTGCGCATTACACCCCCTTACACACACTCAGAGCATTTACAGTTCAGGCATGATGCTCTTCAGGAAAAATGACTGTGAATCTCGAAGTACAAAGAATATAATATAAATCATGGTAACTAAAAACAATAACAATAATAATAATAATAATAATAATGATAATGAAGGAGAATTAAGTGGAGAAACAGCTGGAGAGAGTTTTTGTCTATAATTTGTGCACAGTAGAAATGGAGAAGCTGAAAGCTCAGCAAACGTTGGAAGACAGTGCAGAAACTGAAAGCAGGTTGAAGAGGGGGTTCAGAGGACTGGAGGGTGAATCGAGACTACCGCAGGCTTCAAGCAGAGCTGCCACAGGGCTGCGGTGGCAGAGTTCTCACACCAGTCACTTCCTCAGCCTTCTCACGCTATGAGGTTCATTGTTACGCCGTGTGCACATTTGAGCGGGCACTATCTCTGTATGAAAGCTTCAGACCCGGCGATGTGTTTTGAGATGGACTCGGTAGAAGATAACAAGCAGATGTAATAAAAAACATTGTTCCTGATCAATAACACAAATTCTATTAAAGGCCCCATGTTGTGTAAAGGTAGATGTCCACGTCTTTTTTGATTATAAAGCAGGTGCAGGTTCAATATTAATACTGTGAAAGTATTAAAGTGCTCAGTCCACAGAGAAATGTACACAGCCTGTCAGAAACGGAGGCTTAAAACGAGCTGTCAGGACTTCTGTAACTTTGTGATGTCACAACAAAGCTTGATGTCGCCACCCTCAGCTACGCCCCAAGCCTTACCCACTCGGACCCACCATCCAACCTTGCAAGATTTGGCTTCTCTGAGTGTTTACCTGAAATTTGTTACATTTTTATTTGATCATTCAGAAAACAGTCATCAGAGCCTCTCTTCTGATTGGCTGACGTGTTGTAACTAGAGTTCCAGAAAGAAGCCTGAGAGAGGAAATATAAAGTATATCAAGATGGTTTTTGGTTCTTAAAACCACAAAAATATCTTGTTATGGATAACACAACTTCAAAAAAAAAAAACCTCCAGAAAAAATATGGGACATTTTATTCAAGGAGAACTTCTTGGCTACATTTTCTTTTCTTGACAGTTATATTGTTTCCTGAGAAAAAATCTTTATACATTTCCATCTTGAATGGAACAGATAGAAAATAACAAGAAAACACCTTTACATGACATTATACAAACATACTGTACATACTGTTTTACATGAATCTGATCAGAGTTATCAGGACAAAAATGGCCTCCAAGTGATATAAAGGTGTGGTTCAAGCATCCACTGTGCCTTAGAAAAACATCATGTTATTGGAAGACTGTCAGTATGGCAGAGTGGACCCTGTCTTTTATTAAAAACCTAAATTGTGATGACCTCTAGTGGGTGGTACTGGATACTACATCAGTTCAGCCAATCTGAGAGGAGATGTAGCGCTATGAACTGGATCAGGCTTTTATCAGGCCAAATAATGCTCATAATATATGCAGCATTATATATATGTATATATATACTTTTCAAACCCCAAGTTACAAAATAATTCAAACAAGGTAACAAATTAAGATCCACCAATTATAAAATAATTAGATTTTACAATAAAACAATTTTAGTAATATAAGATATAATAAACATATAACATTTATATAGAATATATAAAAATATAAAGAAAATAAAAGACAATTCATGTCATAAATGGGTTACAGGCACACCTCAGTTTATTGTATGTCTAAAAACAGATGCTAAAAGCTGTGGTATGAATTGCTGCACCCTACAACTTCCTCTTCATTGCTTTGATGTAAAGTATTCACAGTGCAGGTCACAGCATGTTTCGATGCTGACACATGAAGGAAAGCAGGTATGACTGATTTTTGTGTGTTTTAAAATAAAAGTTATCAGGTATTTATCAGCATTGTGTTTTTAACAAGTTACAACATTTTTTTCAGGATTGAGTACTAATCACTTCAGGAGATAAAACATTATTTTCTTGATTATCTCAAGCTGTTTCTCCTTGGTGACTGTGCATAGGTCTGCAAAATTAAATCTAAGTAATTTCAATAGTTGTAAAATAAAATAAACTTTATTTAAATGTGAAAAAGTACAAACAATCAGACGTACCAGTTCTTAAAATAAAACAATTGAATAAAAATTCCAACAAAGATTAATGAAAAAAAGACAGACAAATAAACAATTAAGTGACAGACCTCTTCAGACAAGCATTTCAGAATAAATATTAACTACTGACAAGCACTTCTTGTGTGTTACAAATTTAAGAGACTATTTAGTTACGTTCCAGAGATGTATTTCTCTGACTTTGTGATGATACACCTAGGTGGTGCAACTTGGGATACATGACAGACTGGTTGAATGACATCAATGCTTGGATGACTACCGACTGCAATTACCTCAGACTTAACCTGGATAAATCTGAAGCTGAGTATATGTATGTATGTGTATATATGTATGTATATATATGTACATATATTCTTGCTGTTAATTGACTTTCCTGTCCTCTGATTTTTTTGTGATAAATGATGCAGCATTTGTCACTGAGCCATGATGAACAGACAGAGAAACCTTCGCTTTTTGGTCTTTGGTAAGACATATGTTTAATTTAGTTTTTAAGGCTTTTTTCTGTCTGTTTTTTCTCTTTTTCTCAACAAAGATAGTATACAAAGGAGGGAGGTCTAAATATCTAGTAAATATCTATTAAATTAGTTTAATAAATTATTTAAATCATAAACAAGGGCAACTTTTCTTTTAGCACTTTCCACCTTACTGAATGTACTGAACTACGCCATTTTTCTCCTATAGTCTCTTTTCTGTCGGCGTCATCTTCACCTGCTGGAGGTCAGTTCGTTCTCCTGTGTCAGACATAGAATGTTTTTAGCTTTGAGCAAAATATTAAAATATAGTTTGTCATGTCTTGTGCCTGATAGGGGTTCAGATCAGACTGGCTGGATCTGGATCTACTCAATGCTCTGGTAGAGTTGAAGTTTATTACGGAGGTGTCTGGGGAACAGTTTGTGATGACAACTGGGATGTAAATGATGCTAAGGTGGTGTGCAGACAGGTGGGCTGTGGTACAGCACTGAGTGCCCTTCAATCAGCCCAATTTGGTCAAGGAACCGGGAAGATCTGGCTTGATGATGTGGCCTGTTCAGGATATGAAGGGTCTCTAAGTGCGTGTCAGCACAGAGGATTTGGGACACATGACTGTAAACATAGTGAGGACGCTGGTGTCGTCTGTTCAGGTGAGAAGAATTTTGACTCACTTACAGTATCCTCTATACTGAAGAGCCAAATATTTTTCTCAGTAGTTGGCAGAGACCAAAAACAAAGCTAAACAAGAGTTATAATTGTGAATGCAATGTCTCCATAACACCTTGAGGGGAATCCCTTCACATTTGGCACGTTCACTTGGACTCAAGGCAAAACTGGCCAGATTTTGGTGGTCATTACTGTTTTTTTAGCCATAACTCAAGGCTTCACACAGCAATTATGACAACCTTTCACACAAATGGTTCATATTTTATTTGATTCTTGATAAATAGGGATGGAACCAGAAACCCTAAAGTGAACTTTGACAATGAGGGATTGTATCAGTGTCAGCATGAGAAAAGCATTTCAGGTCAAACATTCAGCTCCAGCCTATCTGACATTGTCAGACTCACTGTTACTGATAAGAAAAAATTATTCTATTTTCCTGTTTCATTCACTTGTGTAAATCATTAAACAGTAGCAAACTAATAAGAAGTCATAATCAGTATAGCTCAGTTCAAAGGAAACACATTTATGCTGTAATACTGAACTGCTTCTTCAGTGATCTTTCCCAAGCCCAGCATCTCCATGAACCCTGTTGGTGAAGTTACCTGGGGTCAGGACGTTAGAATCACTTGTTCGATCTCAACTCAGGTTTTAGGAGGAACATTCACTTTAAGAGGACACCAGGTTCATTAAGAAAGACACAGAAATCCAATACCAATTCTGCTACCTTCAGCATCCCTAAAGTGGAATTTGTCAATGAGGGATTGTACCGGTGTCAGTATCAGAAAAGCAGCTCCAGTCGTAACTTCATCTGCACTCTCAACGACTCTGTCCGACTCTCTATCACTGGTAAGAAAAGCATATAAATCAATGAAATAAGTCATGAAACAAAACAAAACACAGTCGTGTGCAGTAGATTCAGAGATTTTTGAGTAGAAGCGATCAGAGTGGCCACACAAAAAAACTGGAGCACCTGTGGGTGCAGCACCTTTTCTCCAGGTAGGGTACCTGCTGTTGGTGATGTCATGTGATCTAATATGATGACTGTATGTGTTTCATCAGATCCAAAAAGTTTTATCATCAGACTGGTCATCCTGCTGCTGAGTCTGCTGTTGATGGTCAAAATCATCTGTTTCGTCAATAAGGTACATGTACTGACAGGAAGCAATCAGCTTGTGTATATTGAACTGAAGAGAGGGGTGATGCAGTAACTTACGTCTGTGTGCTGTCATGTCTCTCCAGTCCACCAGGGGGAAGAAGCCTGACCAACAGGAGAACATAGAGTTGGATCATATCAACCTTGGTGTTTCCAGGGCTGAAGGAGTGCTGACAGAAGAGGCAGGAGTCCAGGCAGCGGAGTAGGAGCTCATCTCACATCCAGATGGATTTCTAGCTAGCTAGCTAATGTAAGCTAGCTAATGTTAGCTAGCTGATAGCCCGCCCCATCATTTCCAATGTTGGCTTGGCATTTCATCACCAATATTAAATGTCATATATGATCAAATTTTAGCAAACAGTAGTGCTCAGTCATGATCAGTGAGACAATGGAGGATTAGTTGTTATAGAGATACATTAATATAGAGTTTAATATTTAATTTTAGAAGCCTTTTGTGTGGCTGTTATGGTTAAGTTATTATTTTACCTCTTTGAAGTTAGCTTTTATAATAAGTGACCCCTTTTGTTTTCACTCAGGAAGTCAGGAGTTTTACCTGGTTGGATTATTAAACAATGTTGAAATCGATGTGTGTTGAAGGATAGACTTTAAATCTTTTCTGCTGACACACAGTCTGTGTAATAAACCTTAACCCGTGAGGAGTGCCCAGCGGTCGTTATGATGTGTGACTGCTTCAAATGGCATGCTGGCAGCTTTAATCTGAGTTTTGTTTTCTTGCCAGTTCTTCAGTTTTGCACCAGTTTATAATCTGTTTATTAAATTACCCTTGTTGCACTTACCAGCTTTTGTTTGAGTTTCTCCTGAAAACATTCACATTATGGTGGTTCCACAAAGAATAACTTCTGGGTCTCCTGAAACCTCTTCCACTAGCAAGATTTCCATCACAGTGCGTCACATGATCTAGAGCTTCGGCCTCTTGATGGAAGCATGACTGAGCAGCATGAATCCATTGACCCAGCCTGCCTTGTGGCAACGGTCAAGGCTGGTGGAGGTGGTGTGATGATGTGGGGAATGTTTTCTTGACACACTTCTGGCGCCTTAAGATCAATCAATCATTGATTGAATGCCCCAGTGTGAGGTTTTGAATAGATCTGAACCCACAAAGCAGAACACTGAGTAGTGGTGAAAAACAAGCAGGTTGTGGAGTTGATATCATGATGAGAAGCAGGTGAGTATGGAGACTGAAGGGAGCAGGAACCAGGAAGCCCCGCCCAGCTGACAAACACACAAATACAGACACAAAGAACAAACTGGGGACGAACAAACACATGAGGGACGGGAAAACAGCAGAGCACAAGAGGGAAAGAAAAGGACGACAAGGCCCTAATCCTAACACACAGTCTGAGTATTGTTGCTGACCATGTGCATCCCTCCATGACATGGTGCAGGATAATGCACCATGTCACAAAACACAAGTTGTATCAAACTGATTTCATGAACATGACAATGAGTTCACTGTACGTCAATGACCTCTCTTGTCACCAGATCTGAATCCAGTAGAACACCTTTGGGATGTGGTGAAAAAGGAGATTTGCAGCAAGAAGGATGTCGCTGCAGAAATGATGTGATGTAATTAGGGATGGGAATCGAGAATTGGATCCAGTTCAAAACCAGTTTCAAATTGTCCGAACCATGGGAATTGTATGTCCCATTGCCTATCCATCCCATCGATGCCTGCATGTTTTTCAGAGCTAGGCTTAATCCTCTTGGTAGATTTAATACATATCTAGTCGAAATCAAAACTGACAACCTCATGGTGCTGCTGCGGGAAAGTAGGGTTCATCATCTAGGGACCTATAATGTGGTTTTCTACTGTAGTGTGAAGCCAGTTAACCACAGATGAAGAAAAGGTCAAATCAGACGTACTCAGATTCATATATTTAATCATGTTTATCTACTTAGCATTTGAACATGAAACACAGAGATTTATTTATTATTATTCAGTTTTTCAAACAGTATGTTTCCATTTGATAAGAGAGAAAGGCTTTTAGGACTAACCAATATGTTTGATGAACATAATGTGATCTCAAACAAGAAGTTGGGTGGGGGTTGCTGGAGTGTACACTTCCTGAAATACAAATACAGCAGGATAGAGCTACACGTCCCACATGGAAGTATCAAGGACCGGCCTCCAGCCAGTATGGTAGTGGCCCTGTATCTGTGGGCACATTTTTTAAAGAAAACTTTTGGGAAAATTGGAATTATAGATTACAATAAATACATTACAACGTATAATAAATACATTCTCAGAGGTAACCTCTACATATAAAGGTAAAATGCAGTTGGTTATAAAGAACAGTGCATGCATATAAAAGTGAGTATTCAAAAAAAAAAAGAAGAGATGGATCAAAAGTGAAAGAGAGAAGTGCTCCAGGAAGTGAGAAAAGTGTGAAAAGTTTCTGTACAACGTCTTGAGTAGTTCAGTTTTCTGTCTCCTGTTTTTCAGTGATAAACGATGCAGAGCTGCCTTTTTCTCTGAACCATGAAGAGCAGACAACAAAGAAACCTTTGCTTTTTGACCCTTGGTAAGAAAAATTAAATATCTATTACTCTAGTTCAATAAGCAGAAACAAGGGAAACTTTTCTTTTAGCACTTTCCACGTTACTGAATGTACTGAACTACGCCATTTTTCTCCTAGTCTCTTTTCTGTCGGCGTCATCTTCACCTGCTGGAGGTCAGTCCGTTCTCCTGTGTCAGACATAGAATGTTTTTAGCTTTGAGTAAAATGTTAAAATATAGTTTGTCATGTCTTGTGCCTGATAGGTGTTCAGATCAGATTGGCTGGATCTGGATCTACTCAGTGCTCTGGTAGAGTAGAAGTTAATTACAGAGGTGTCTGGGGAACAGTTTGTGATGACAACTGGGATGTAAATGATGCTAAGGTGGTGTGCAGACAGTTGAACTGTGGTACAGCACTGAGTGCCCCTCAATCAGCCCAATTTGGTCAAGGAACCGGGAAGATCTGGCTTGATGATGTGGCCTGTTCAGGAAATGAAGGGTCTCTAAGTGAGTGTCAGCACGGAGAATTTGGGACACATGACTGTGAACATAGTGAGGACGCTGGTGTCGTCTGTTCAGGTGAGAAGAATTTTGACTCACTTACTGTATCTGCTATACTGTACTGTATGTTGTAATATTATGTTTGACTGTGGAGTCATGGGAGTGCCATAAAAAATAAATCTGTAAAAGAATAAGAAAATAAATAAAGGTCTTTAAGTGAGCGGCAGTACAGTGGTTTTCGGCAAAAGGACTGTAATCACAATGAGGTGATCCACATTAAAGAAAGTTTCTTTATCAGTTTCAAACAAACTTTTGTGTTTCCTCTGTAACTTATATATAGTCAGTCAGGGCTGGCAACCAACTTTTGCATCTTGTATTATGTTTTTATGTGACTGCAAGTTTTACCTGTCTTGTCTGCCGTAAACCCATGACAAACAATGAAAACAGATTTAATTTCCATCCTATGTTCTGTGCCTAGGTGTCAGATTAGCTGGATCTACTCGATGCTCTGGAAGAGTGGAAATCTATCACAACAACGCCTGGGGAACAGTCTGTGATGACAGCTGGGATGTAAAGGATGCTAAGGTGGTGTGTAAAAATTTGAACTGTGGTACAGCACTGAGTGCCCCTCAATCAGCCCTTTTTGGTCAAGGAACCGGGAAGATCTGGCTTGATGAAGTGGCCTGTTCAGGAAGTGAAGGGTCTCTAAGTGCGTGTCAGCACAGAGGATTTGGGACACATGACTGTAAACATAGTGAGGACGCTGGTGTCGTCTGTTCAGGTGAGATGAATTTTGACTCACTTACTGTATCTGATATACTGTATATACAGTATATATACATTATACTGTATATATACTGCATGTTGTAATGTTATGTTGTACTCTATGGAGTCAAAGGGGTGTCATAAAGAATTGTAAAAATGGAAAAAAAAGAAAAAAAGAAAAATAAATGGTGGAAAAATAAAGAGAAATAAATAATTGTCTGGTTCCAGACTGACAGTCTGAGGGACACAACACTGAGTTTGGTTTACTGAAAGGCAGCACAGTTTATACACTTGGATATCTGTAAAGTCAAAACAGAAGAGCTTCACTGACAAAATATTCATTAAGTCTGCACAATGTTTGGCTGATGAAAAGTAAAATTAACCAGTTCCCCAAATTGGACCAAAATAGGAAGTGTTTTTTTTTTAAAACTTGTTTCATTTTGATAATCTTGTTCGATAAGAGGCATTGTTAAAGGATTACTCCACTAAAGAACCTGTGTTTGAAATATCAAATATTGACCACCTGTAGTCAATGAAAGGTAGCTCCGAAATATCAACCAGTGACTGCCTGCTTCAAGAAAGGTACAGTCGGTGTTGTCATCAATACATATATATCTATATATATATAGATATATATTTATTTATTGTCACTGTAAAACCTGAATGGCCATTACAAGTAAGAAGCAGTAAAACACAAGAGCTGTGTCCCAATTTAGGGGCCACATCCTTTGGATATTGCGATCTAGCTGGCGTTGACTGTGAAGGCCGAACTGAACCGTTGTTTTCTGCCATATTCATTTTCATTACCAGCGCACAACAAAGTGGGACAGCCTAGTTTCCTCACTGTGACACAATCGGCCTTTACATGCAGCCTGCGAAGGATGCAGCCACCTCACTTGGGACACAGCTGATAAAGCTCAAAGAAAAGAGAGTGCTGTCTACAGTATACACATATTTATGATTTAATTATTTAAAAATGGCTCATCTTTCCATTCAATACATCCAATTAAAGACAGGGTTGGAGACACAATCTTATCTCTGGTTATTTCACAACTACATGGTCACTGAGCTCTGAAAAACAAAGGTCAGTTGCTGTGTCTCAACCTGATTATTGTGTTGTTTTTTCAGTGAGCCTCCCAAAGCCCAGCCTCTCCATTACTCCTGCTGGTGAGGCTACCTGGGGACAGAAAGTCAGCATCACTTGTTCAGATTCAGCTGAGCTTGTAGGTGGAACATTCATTCTGACGGAGACTTCAGGCTCATTCAGAAAGACCCAAACCTCAAGTACCAACTCTGCTGTATTCAGTATCCCTAAAGTGAACTTTGACAATGAGGGATTGTATCAGTGTCAGCATGAGAAAAGCATTTCAGGTCAAACATTCAGCTCCAGCCTATCTGACATGGTCAGACTCACTGTTACTGGTAAGAAAAAATAATTCCACTTTCCTGTTTCATTCACTTGTGTAAATCATTAAACAGCAGCAAACTAATAAGAAGTCATAATCAGTATAGCTCAGTTCAAAGGAAACACATTTATGCTGTAATACTGTGTGCTGCTCTTTCAGTGATCTTTCCCAAGCCCAGCATCTCCATGAACCCTGTTAGTGAGGTTACCTGGCGTCAGGACGTTAGCATCACTTGTTCGATCTCAACTCAGTTTTTAGGAGGAACATTCACTTTGAAGAGGACACCAGGTTCATTAAGAAAGATACAGACATCAAATACCAATTCTGCTACCTTCAGCATCCCTAAAGTGGAATTTGTCAATGAGGGATTGTACCGGTGTCAGTATCAGAAAAGCAGCTCCGGTCGAGATTTCACCTCCCCTCTAAGTGACTCTGTCAGACTTTCTATCACTGGTAAGAAAAGGAAATAAATCAATAAAATAAGTCATAAAACAAACTAGAATAACCGCAGTTGTATGCCTCAACCACTCAGACTGGTTTCAGATTTCATCCCTGTTCATCCAGAGTCATAAAAAATATTAACCATTTCTGTGAAATTTTGTCATAATTGCTGTGTGAAGTCTTGAGTAATGGCTAAAGAGTGTTTTGTGAGGTCACTGTGACCTTTGACCTTCAGCCACCTAAATCAGATCAGGTAGTTCTTGAATCCAGGTGAAAGTTTTTACCAAAGTTGAGGAAATTCCTTCAAGGTGTTGCTGAGAAATCGCGTTCACAAGGCCTCCGGCTCTGGCTGTCACTGGCACAGAGGCATGAAAACACAACAACATAGTTTTTGTGAGTGAAAGTGAAATGTATTAAATGTATTGAAAACTTTCTATAAATATGTTAGTGTAGCTGCTGATCTTAGAAAAACTACAACACTATGTCATTGAAACAGCCATGATTGATGTTTTTATAATAACGATGTAATAAATGACAGTGTGAGAACAATATGACAAGGTGAAAGCAGTCGCTCTTAGAGATGAACCTACAGCAAATTATCACCTGAATTTCCTTCTGTTTCATTGTGAGTTTCAGCTTGTTGTTTATCTCTTCCGCCCACAGCTTTACTGTCCATAACGGTTCTGGTTCACTGATCTCATAGTGTAGTTTCTGTTTCTTTTCAGCGATGTACTACCTGCTCATCACTGAAGAGAGGACACAGTTAGACACTTACTGGTGATAAAGGAGCTTTTAGCTGCTAAAGAGCTAAATATTTTTCTCAGTAGTTGGTGGAGACCAAAAACAAAGCTAAACGAGAGTTATAATTGTGAATGCAATGTCTCCATAACACCTTGAGGGGAATCCCTTCACATTTGGCACGTTCACTTGGACTCAAGGACAAACTGATTATATTTTGGTGGTCAAAGGTCAAAGGTCAAGGTCACTGTGATGGCACAAAACACTTTTTAGCCATTACTCAAAACTTCACAGAGCAATTATGACAAACTTTCACAAGAATGGTTAATATTTTATATGATTCTTTATAAATAGGGATGGAACCTGAAACGAGTCTGAGTGGCGGAGGGAGATAACCACGAGGCGGTAATTCTACTTTGTCTCTATTTTGATACGTATTAGCCCAATTGTCCAGCAGCCCACCGGGAAGACTCCCGATACTCCCGATGGCCAATCTGCTGGATGTGTAAATAAGCAACTAGTTGCTAACAAGCTCACCATATCAACTTAAAAGCGTATGATATGTCAGTGTTATTGTTAGCTTGTTTCCAAAGCCCCCAAGTTGCCAAAAAAAAGTTACTGCAACTTTGAAATGCCACCTTAGCCGTTAGTCATTTGCTTTGAAAACTTACATGTTGAATGTATGTTTGTAATTGTGTTTAGAATGAATCTGGATCTCATTTTAAATGCCTAGAGGCAAACCATCTGTCTTTTCATTTACATAGTAAGACTGGAGAGGCCCAACATCTCCCTGACATCTCCTGACGGAGGGCTGGTCTGGAGTCCTGGAGGTGCAGAGATCACTGAGGCTTACAGCTTTGTCTTCACCTGCTCCATTAACTCCATCTATTCTGGAGGCCGTTTCTTTCTCATCTTCTCTGGCTCCAACACCTCCGACTCCAAGCCTGCAGTCAACAACTCAGCCTCCTTTGAGTTCCCTGTAGCTGAGTATGAACACCAGGGCAACTACAGCTGTGTGTACGAAGTCGTACTGTCCACGCGGATATTCAGTTCCACGGAGACAGCACAGATAAATGTGGTTATTAAATGTAAGTAGAATTTAAGTAAATCATTTTGACATATTATTAATAAGCTGAACATATGTTTTATGTGTATCTGCTGTGAGTTTGACTTTACGGCTGTTGGTTCATGGTCTGACCCTTTCTTAATCACTTCTTGTGATCATCACTCGCAGATGTTTCAAAAGACCGGTTGGATGCTTCAACTCGTTTCAAATTCATTACTTATGTGGGTGTTTATTCAGACCCGGCGGTGAGTTTTGGAATCTGAACTGATTTATTCATAAAAGTCATTCAAACATTCGTATGAACTGACTTCAGCAGCACCAGTAGCTGTGCTGTTTGTATTGTCCGCACTAGAAACTGCACCTGACACACGCCTCGAGTGCAGCCCTAAAACCAAAACACAGTAGTTCTTCTTCTGGGTGTTTTTTTGGCAGCTTTTTGGTTCACCGCCATCTTCTGGTGTGTGTGTGTCACTCACTGTCACCGGAGTCAACGACGCTTGCGTTCACGTTCATTAGTTGTAAAAACATACGCTCAGTTCATCATTCACCAAAATGCATACTGATGTACTGAACAGAACTGGCTGGAATCACCTTCAGAGAGCCTGAGTTGAAGGTGGCGTTGCATGGTCCATTTTGAGACTTTGGCAGGAAGGACTGCTAGAGCTGGATATGATCAGAGTAGCAGTGGTATGAAAAAAAACATATGCACGGATAATCAGACGAAGGGAGGTGGGTGTGATGTATGTTGATGTAGAAGAGAGGCGACCAAGCACCAATCCCTGTGGTAAAAAGTGACACTTATTCTTGCAATACCAATTTAAATAATTGATCTGGAAGGCAGAACTCAAATTAGGGTAGTGGTGTAGGAGGGTTGTGCCAACGGATGATGCCGACAGGTCTAGCAGAACTGATGACTGGACATCAGTTGCTGACAACAGGGTTTCTATTACTGAAAGCAGTTTCACTGGGGTGACTGGTTTTGAAACCAGATGTGTATGAGTCAAATTTTGATTATTTATAGATTATTTTGAAAGAGGAAGTCTGAAGACTGTACACTCTGTACATTACATTTGGAGACAATTAGACATGATTTCAAGGATAAACTGTTCAGTGTTTTACCTCCTAGTTCCTTTGTTACTGCTGGCCTCCTCAGTAGCTGCTGGGATCCTGGTGCTGCTCCTGCTGGTCTTGTTGGTTGTTTGTCTGGTGCGCAGGAAAAGACAACAAGACACCAAGCATCTGCCAATCATCTTCAGTCAAGGTCTGCACTCACCAGGACACACACAGTTCCACAAATTTAAATACACACTTTCATCAAAGTGCTTTCATATCCATTCACATTTTCATCTGATGCTTGCATTTCAGTGGCTGCGAACCATTATGAAGATGATTGCGACGATGACTATGAGAATGTAGATCAAGAGTACATCGCAAAGAAACTCAATGGGAGTGTGGAAGAAGATGATGATAATGATTATGAGGAGCCTGAGAGCGACGAAGATCATGATTATGAGGATGCCGGCCCCGGTGTAAATTACGTAAAGTCCGAGGACGTCTGTGAAGAGGACAACAGAGAAGATGAAGAAGAAGAAGAAGAAGAAGAAAGCAGCGATGATGAAAATGACTATGAAAATGTGACTCCGGAATTTCATGAACAAATTGTGGATATTTATGACAAAGATGAAGATATTTATCAAAACTTTTAGGTGACTCTCAGTCAATAGTGACAAAGTGATTACAATTGATAGAGGACTGATTTGTGCCAAATTAGGACAACTGCCAGTGAAACAGCTGGCTCAAATTGATATTGAATGATACTATAGAAATATAACTTGATCTTTTCTTGCCATAGTAGAATATGATAGTCATTCGATACTTCATCTTATTTTGGATTACCATTTCAGTGTATATACAGCATGCATTACATGATGTGATTAGTTTTGGGTGCAGTCCCCAGACCATTCCTAAAGGTTTTGCCTCATAAGTCTTGAAATATGGGGCGTAGGACCAAACATTGCGTGCATTCCTTGGATTAAAATGAATCAGCATAGGGCAAACCCATTTGTACAAAAGTATCATCTGTTTTCCTGTCAAAAAACAAATATGAAAAAAAAGAAAAAAGGCCCTTTTTTTTATTTTTCCAATGTCCATGCACATTGAAAATGAATTGGAACAAAGGGGTTTGGTGTAATTTCCATTTTTCCATCAAAATAAAAGTGAAATGTGGGAGAACGAGGCACTTTGCAAATGATTTAGTTGCCTGTAGGTTCAGATTAAGCTAAATTTAGCTAGTGTGATATATAGTGATATTATTTTCATTGAGTGGCATTAATTAATATTGTGGAAACTGTTACCTGTATTCCATATTCTCTACCCAAATAAAGAGCATTTATAAAGTCACCAGCAGAGGTCCCTGTCACCCATTGTGAAGTTATAAATGAGCGGGAACCTCTGGAACTGAAACATGAAGCCAAAAACTGCAGTTCCTCTAATGGCTCCAAAAGTGAATCAATCCCCATAGACTCCCATGTTAAAATGTTCAACTTTACAGCAGAAACAAACATGTTTACAGCCTGGAACAAAAAACAGTTTTGGTCTTAATTTATTTAATTTCCTCCTTCATGATAACTGTACGCGGGTGAATTTATATATAACTCACCTGTTTAAATTTTAATAAGGCTTAGAGTGTGGCCGCTTTGACTGACAGGTGGGTGAATGTATGCTTGTCACAAACCAGCATGCACCGAAGTCTTGGCCCCTCCTCTTTGCCTATTTTTGTATTAGCTGGGAGTTCAGTGGAGTCAGGCACTGCCAAGATGGCGACAGCGGAGCAGCCCACTCTGTAATGGTTATGATAATAATAATTTAAAAATTACATTGTAAATGAAATCTATAGTCCTCTATCATTACATGTGGTGTTGACTAATTTTTACTCTATATGTAACACCAGCTGATTAAAAGCATTTTATTTTATTAACTCTGTAAAACATTTATGTGACATGATGAACATGCATACAAATAGACACACACCAATAAATATTATTTACATACACATATACTGAATTGGGGACCATACACATGTGCACACATACACATATGCAACACATGTAAACTGATTGTAATGTGATGTAAATTTTGTAATTTTTGAATGAAAATGTCACTATTTATTATGTGCTCAACTTAACGAAGATACTCTAATTATATGTTATGAACGCTTTTAGTAGAAATCCTCACCAGGGAAACGGGTCGCAAATTAGCCTCGGATAGAAATCCTGTATGCTACATACACATCTGTATCATGTTACTGTAACCTTTTACAATGTTTCCTGCATTGTCCCTGACAAACAAACTAATAAATAAATATATAAAACACCTAAGCTCCTGGTAAATATTTGAATGTGATGAGGAACTTTGTCAGAAATCGAGTATCTTGCAAAGAAATTTGGGCCACATTCTTTTTAACACTGACATTCCCTGATTGTACTGGGAAATGAAATGCATGACTCACTTTTGTAAAAGTAAATTTATCCCCCTGAACATTTTCACACTTTAGATGTCTTCCTGATGCACAATACAAATATGCACTTATAATGTAAGTATGTCAAATATGTCATTATAATGTTGCAGACTCAACAGAATAAGGAGCAACATGGTTACAGAGGGTAACAGCAGACAAAATCTGGTCTCCAGATAGGCTTTGGTTACAGTATCTACACTTCCACAAAGCCTGGTGTTTATGGTATATTCTGTGGACTCAAATCTGAATTAGCAAATGTTGCCCACTATTGTATTTTAAGTAAGCCACCAACTGTTTGCAGAAGTGTGCCACTGCTCTTAGAATCAACAGTATTGGGAGAAAGATCAGTCAGCTGGTTTCTACATTCTCAGGTTTGGCATGCATAAACTACCATGCACAGTTTTAGATATTTAATATTCTTAGTCAAGTGAAAAAAGTTGTTTGGTTGGTTTACGACATGCTAAACGCAGATCCTAACCCTATGCAACATGATTTGATGTCATCAAAGTGCTGTCCCATTCCTCTTAGTACCATTATGAGAACCTTGCGGCTTCTCACACTCAGTCACTTCCCAGGTGATGTCAATTAATAAGTCAGTGTGGGATCAGGGCTTAGGTGCACACCTGCGCAACAATCATGCTGTGTAATCAGCATCTTGATATGCCACACCTGTCAGGTGGATGGATTATCTGGGCAAAGGAGAAGTCCTCACTTACAAGGATTTATTTGAATTAATGAAAAATGGGAGTGTTGCATTTATAGTTTTGTTCAGTATACATAAATAGAACAATGTAAATGTTCAAATGTAAAAATAAATCAGTGCAATACAGCAAACTGTGTGCATAAGTTAAATGTTATATGTTAAATGTAAATCAAATTCAAATGAGCAAACTACAGGCATAAGGGGTCTAGTCCGAGGGTGGGAGAACCCGGTCACACTGGCTTCTCCATGCCTGCACAAGGTGGCTCAGGGTATTAAGGAAGACTTGACTGAAAGCTGAAGTTGCAGCAATCTCCGCCCTCCTCCAGCATCCTTGCTCGCATCTCATCATCAAGCTCAGCTGAAGTTCACCTCCTGCTGCTCCACATCTGTCTCCTGTATCTCCATCAGGAGATGCTCCTGTTCCCGACATGTTTACCTCCTGCCTGGATAATAATGAAGAAAAAACAGGCTGGCTGTGGCCGTAACAGTTAAGCTACGCTAACCTGCCACTAGCTCCAGCTACATATTAACTTCACAGATGTGAGAGTGATCCTCCTATCTAACGCTCAAGAAAGCGATTTTCTAAGATGTCATGTTATTCCTTCTGGTGTAATTGACAACATTATTATTTGAAGCAATGATTAGGAGCTTTAATTTTTAATGAGAATAAAACACAACAAAAATATAATAAAACGCAACTCATTATAAAATACAACAACACATTCCTCTGCACATTAGCAAACACATGCACAAATTACCAATATGGCCATGGTGACTTAAGCCGTACAGCCATATAAAACCATGAATAATGACCAAACTAAAATGGGTGGTTTAATTTAAAGCCGAGGAAAAGGCAGCCTTTTTGAATCTTCCTTTCTATGTCTGTCCTTGCTCTCTTACACACTTCTTTATTTTTGCACTAAACCTTCCAATGACTCAAAGTTGACAAACTGTCGAATGATGTCTTAAGCCATCCATCTTCATCTCAACCAATAAAATCTGCTGAGTGTATCATATACAGACACAGCAGAGTTGGATCAATATAATATCTCTGTTATACTGTCAACAAAACTTGAAACAGTAATCCATTAATACTAACAACACTGACAAAATATCTCTGCACACTGTTACAAGCAGAACCTGGAAATACCACACTGAGGAAGCTGTTCTGAGCCAATCACATGAGAACCAGGTCACTGTATGAACCAATGATGTGAGAGCAGGTTTACAATATGACGCCTTGAAAGCCACAAATAGATATGACACATGCTCCTTGTAATGTTAGCACACTGGCTTGACACACGCACACACACACTGACACACACATGCAGCCAGACTCAGAGTGTTTGCACTCTGAGCTCATCCCTCGAAGAAGCAGGGATGAAGCCTCGTAACTTGAGACAAGACAGGCTTTGTTTACACTGCTGGTCTACATGTTAAGTGCTGAACAGCTGCTGAAGTCTGGTTCATGGACGTCAGTTCAAGGAAAAGTTTATACATCCAATGAAAAGGCATGTCTGTGAGCTGTAACATTTATAAAGATCGTTTGTGATTACCTACACGTTTTCTTCAGTTTCCTCTGACACGACCCATAGGACTGTCTCCTGAAATAGCGCCCCTACGACAGCAGGCATAATGGACCTTGATTATCATGGTTATAATAATAAGCACACGGACTGTACTGACAGAAACTAGATCATCTCTCAAAACTAGATGATCTTTGTATAATAATCAATCACCACAACAGTGGGGCCAGCTTTATAATCACAAATGTCCCTGACTGACTGACTGATGATAGTTCCACCACAGGTCAGTGGAGTGCCGAGCCGCAGTCTACCAAGTCTCTCTGCTCGGGAACCACAGAGAAGCAGAGGAGCGCTTCCAATACACTGAGCCTCAACTCCATTACAGCAAATAAAGTGAAGAGGAAAAAATAAAAATAAGACACACCAAGCAGAAAGAGCAGGAGAGAGGGAGAGAGAGAGAGAAGTCATCTGTTACGAGGCTTGGACCAACAGCTATGACCCATTGTACATATCAAACAGAGCGACTTAGACATAAAGGCCTGCCTCTAATAAAAGTTTGTCATATTCTGGAGTCATGCTCTGTCTCTTCTAACTTTCTTTCTGTGTGATAATTTTACAGTAAATCCAGGTGAAATCTCAGCTCAGTCTTTGTCTTTAATTTATGTGTTTGGTGATTTTATCAGACGACGTCACAGTTATAAAATCAGGATTTGGTCATAGGCAGTCGACACAGATACTAAGTACTAGATATTAGGATACTGGTGTTCATGGATGTACATTTTGACACTTGTTGGAGGTGGTATTTACTGAGTAGATATTCATTTGTTGAGCACACATTAGCTGTTTTCACTGTCATCACAGATATTCTCACACTGCAGCGTTGAACAAACTCACCATTTTGCTCTCACACTTTTTAAATCTGTACCTGCATCACACATTAGGAATGAAAAATAGCAAACATGACATTTCTGTCTGCAGTGTGAACACGCAAACACAAACAGGATGTGACCATGAGCTGTCTTTAGCCTCCTGATGAGTTGCAGGGCATTCCTGACCCCTCTGGCACACGCTAGCAAACAGCAGTGAGCTCATGGGGTATAAATAACACGGTGGGAGGGCTGGAGTGGGACTGCTGGGGTATTTAAAGGGGAGAGTTGTGTGTAATCTCCCAAACTACCTGACAGAAGACTCGCAAGAAGAAGACGCTCAGGAAATTGTCAGTTCTCACTCTTCACTGGAGCCTAAAGATATTAAGGAAACTACGAGACTACAGCGCTCGCAAGTTGTCTTATAAACAAAGCAAAGTTTTTGTCAAGAACGGTCTTTCAACGTTGACATGATGTCCCAGCACGCTGCCTTGACCAGCCTGTTTGGCGATGACCCTTTCTTCAGCCAGGAACGGCTGCTGTGGCCGCTGAACCACGGGGCCCTTTCCTCGCTGCAGCAAGGCTTCTTCAACCAGA
Source organism: Seriola dumerili (assembly GCF_002260705.1). Taxonomy (NCBI): domain Eukaryota; kingdom Metazoa; phylum Chordata; class Actinopteri; order Carangiformes; family Carangidae; genus Seriola; species Seriola dumerili. The sequence goes on from NW_019174368.1 coordinate 454,195, forward strand.
GAGCCAAAGTGGCCGACAGCCTCCTGAGGGAGCTCCACGACGAGCACCCCCTGCTCAGACTCGGCAAGCTGCCCCTCCTTTCCTCCACTTTGGCAGGGTATGTAGAGTAACTGTGTATCTCATGATTAGTTATTGGAACCTATAATCAGTGGATGAGTTGGTAAACTTGTTGAGGCTGATTCTGATCTGGATCCTGATTGTGTTTCAGGCTGAGTGATGGTAAAGAGCAGCAGAGAGAGAGCCCCAGCATGGAGCTGCAGAAGGACACGCAGCAGGCCACAGAAAACAACCGTGACCTCCTGGTGACCCTAGATGCTCGTGGTTACGCCCCCAATGACATCACTGTCAAACTGGAGGGGCGGAGCCTGGCGGTGGTGGCCATGAAGCAGGCCGGGGCAGAAGAGAGCCAGTCCTGCTCCTCCTCTTCGTCCCGCGCCTCCTTCTGCGCCTCGGCCTCATCTCAGACAGGGTTCGTCCAGAGGATCGACCTGCCCCCACACCTGGATCTGTCCGGCCTATCCTGCTCCCTGATGGATGATGGACAGCTGCGGATCCACGCCCCCGTGCTCAAGCAGCCAAACAGCGAGGAGCACCAGGTGCCCATCCGCTTCAGGACATCGCTGGAATTTCCCATCAGCAAGGACAAGACAGAGGAGGAACACACAGACTAACGCACACACTCCACACATGACAATACATTGTTGAATAAAAAAATATATACACACATACACACACTTCCACTAAAAGACTGTCAAAGTTTACAACTACTAAATGATGAGATTATTTATTTTGTAATTATTTTCAATTTGTATAAACATAAAGATTTTGATTTTCAGAAAATTACATTTGTGCAACAGCGTCTTCTTGGTGCAGGGATTTCTGAAATACATAGAAAACTACTTTTGTTATGGACATTTGTGACCACAAGATGGCGCCAGCAGCTAATTTACACAGAGGAAGGCCCAGATGGTGGGAGGGAAAAAGGGAGGGAGCAAGCAGGAGGAAGAAAAAGAGAAGGGGCCTAAATGCTGGCATTATGTTTAACTCCCCTCAGGTGATTGAATTAGTGACTTTAAAAGGTTCCAGTGACGTTTGGTTTCCCGAGGAGAAGTTATTTGCTGGAGCAGGTGACAGACAATAGCAGCAGTTTAATGTTTTATGAGTCATGCCGCGAGGGTGTCACGACAGAGGAGAGAAGAAATAAAGGCAGTAGGAGAAAAGTAGGGGAGATGCCAGGGGAGGAGAGGAGGAGAGAGAACCTATAGCGAGACATTAAAGAGTTAGTTCACTGAAATTACAAACAAAACATAACAAAATAAGTCCGGGCCATACTTGGGCTGCATGCTTGTTTTCTTCTGGCCCAATATACACCCAGTTCCACGGCCCGAATCTGGCCCATGCACAACATGATTGTAAGATGCTACTTCCACATTTGGACCAATTCTAGCGCACATGCAGAAAATCTTCCCTCTGTCAGTCAATACCGGAGGATAACAGCTGGACTTCCCCAGATGTGCAAGTGTATGGGCCAGACTCGGGCCGAGGACTCAGGTATACGTTGGGCCAGAAGTTTAATTTTGCTGTCTGGGATGCTCTTACTTCTTATGATATCTAGCCACGCAAATACTTTGGGTTTTATTATTGAGATATTAACAATGGAGACTCATGGTATTTTGTTTGTGACGCTCAGCACAGAGACACACTGAATATAAAACATTCAACAGCAGCAGTGTCCCCGTTACTGCAGCGAGTCAACAGAGCAGAACTGTTCACTGCTTCAATAAGGACTCATTCCTCCAGTAAGAATCAGTCCTCACAAAAACAGAATATGTTCTGTGAATTATCCACAGCAACAACAACACTGGGTTTTGAAAGACAAGCAGCTTCCCGATCAGCACACGGCTCCTGAGTGCATTGACAAACTAGGTGAAACAAAAAGAGTGGAGAAGTGTCAGAAAGGGTGAATAAAGAAATCAGCTTTATTCAGAATCTCATCAGAATAAGTAACAAGCTCTGAGATAAATTCTACATATTTTTTTAAAAATTGTGAGCGAGCGCCAGGTGGTCTGTAGAGCACCACAAGGTGGAATGGCCAGAGTCTGAACTTTTCTCTCTCTCTGTGTCTTTCTAATAATGTGTCTGAATGCCTCTCACTTTCTCTGCCTCCCCTCACAGTTTATGCAGTTGTCCTCCCAGAATGAAACGTCTTCACAGGCTCTACGGGGGTTTGCTGTGTGTAGGTGTATGTGATTGTGACTGTGCTTGTATTTGTGTTATTTATGCATGAGTGTTTGCATGTGCGCAAGTTCTCGAATTTTCTGAAGTCGAAAGGACCAAATGTGCTCACCGATATAGAATGACATCACACACACACACACACACACACACACATGCTCACATAAACACTTCTGTGGGAAATGACTGCCCATTTTCCATGGCGACAGTTATGAGGTCATAACGATAACGGGCCCTTCAGTCCAGTAAGGTGGTAAACTTTCTCTCTCCTGGAGACAATCTTCCTCGGGGGAGGATGCTGTTTACTCCGGCAGCTGGTTCACTCTAAACATACAGAAATCTCATTCTCAATAATCTGATTTGTGCTTGTGTGTCCTCCAGTCTGAACATTTCTGTGGCTGATTTCCCACCACATCAACCACAGAATGAACGGCACCTGTACATGAAGAGGTGCACTTTGGAAATGTGAGCGTAATCATAGCATTTTCCCTCATGCTAGCTAAACATGATTGGCTGCGCTTGGATTGATTGGAAGTATATCTATTTTTGGGAAAATGAAGAGTTGGATTTGTGCACACGCTTTTTTTGTGACATGAATTTTACTCTTTGGTCTTGGGGAGGATCATTCCAGAAATCATTCCAAGTCAAAAGGTCTAACAGTTTGAGTCCGTGTTGAAGTTGAAGTCAGTTTGAGTCTGAAGTCACCACATAATCATTCTTCATCAGTTCATTATGCCTCGCCTCTGGCTGTGTGGAGGCATAATACGAAAAATCCTTAAAACTTAAAATGTACTCAAATTAGTATTTTAAATGGAAAATTAATAACTGTGTAGAAAATTGAATGAAGATTTATTTCCATTTTTCACTTTTCAACTAGCAAGAGAAAAAAAAAAACCCCTGACATTCAGGATATTTTATGTATTACGTTCTCTACATGTTGGAACACACACGTTTATTTATCACACATTACATTTTCACACAGGTGAAGTGGCTGAAAATCAAAGTCTCATTACTGTGAATTAATCCCATGTGACATGACCTAAAACCACAGGTGCCTCCATGTGAAATGTTCACATTAGAAATGGTGATCCAATCCACATGTGCTAAAACAACACAACTGTAAACTACTGTGGTGTTAACTTGTATTAAAGGGAAATAATTGACTTATCAAAACAGTCCAAAGTATATTAAATGAGAACATACTATGTAAACTCAGAGGCAATAGAGAGGTTTCACATTAACTGAGCAGCACCTGCAGCTGCGGGCTGTTAGGTTTAATGTCACAACACTATCCCACCTGACTGATGCACCGACACCGACAGCGCAGGTATTCACAGCGGTGAGCAGTTCATCCTGCAGCCTTAATTTTGTGATCTCATCTTCCCTCTCCAGGTATCACAATAAGACAAGCAGGCCATCACTCTGACTTTCACATCAGTGTGTGCGCTGCTGTACGACAAACTCCCAAAATCTGATTGATGACTTGAATAAACATCCTATCAGCATATGTAACCCAGAGAAAAGACGCGATGATGCTCACTGTGAAACGAACTAGACTGATTCTGATCCCTGATCAGCTGATCAAACAGACAACTATTATCAGTCTTCGTTTTGACACATGTTGAGCCCTGAATGCACACTTCCCGCAAAGTCTGCATTTCCAAGGACTCACGGTGGACCACAGTTCATAGCGCTGTGACGTTAAACACTGGGTTACCATGCTTACCAGGAGGTCGACTGGAAGATCAGTCAACAAACAAACAAACAAACAAACCCTAACTTTAACGTTACGTGTCAATATGAACACAACACACTGGTGATTCACACAGTCATTGTGACCTATGATGGCACGATGATTAATTCCTGCTACACATCAGATCTAATCCAACATTACTATTTTCTTTACAAACAGGGGGCAAAGGGAGGGAATAAAAAATTTAAAATTAAAAGTCCCAAACCCAACATGTTTTGGCGTTGTCAAGGTAACGTGAAGTGCTGTCCCATTCCTCGTTATACCATGGTGAGCCCTTGCAGCCTGCGATGGCCACAGCCACACAGGTTGATATTATTCCAGTCCTTGTAATTCACCTCATTAGTTTGTTATCAACATGGGTTCTTTTTAATTTGCAATCAACCACAGTTAAACGTTTAATTTCACACAGATTGTTTGATTTAGAATCTGTTCATTTGCTTTAAACTTTACATTGTTTTACATAGAGTGCACATATTTTAACACTGTATGGTTACATAGGCGACAGCACAGGACCAGAGGCATGATGTTTTCAGATCCCATTCTCGTGGACGCGATATCTCAGTTACGCGGATGGAACTTCTTCAAATTTGAAAAAAAACATTCTCCTGGACCCAAGGATGAACTGTTTAGATGTTGGTAGTCAAAGGTCAAAGGTCAAGGTCTTGGTGAACTCAAAAACCTGGTTTTGGCCTTGTGAACGCAAAGGAACTGCAAGGCATTACATGCTACAAGCATAAAATGCTGCTAGCAAAGACAGCAAGGTCAATTGCGCTTTCACTGTGTTGTTGTTGTTACGTTGCATTCACCACTTGTAGTTGAGCCTGATAAGACCCAATCAGGAGACCGGCGTGGGTGTCTATGTCATCGTTTCCAAAGGTTTCTCTTTTTGCTTGTCCAGACTACAACGCAACCCTGAGCTTTCAATCTACAGCAGGACTAGCAGCAGGTCTACACGAAGCAAAAGAGATGCGTTTTAAAACTAAAGAGTATAAGTGTGGATGTAGTCTAAATTCAAATCAAACAAGACTTCAAGTATACTTCGTCATTATGTGTTGCCTATTAAATTTTCTGGATGTTCTCCTCTGCAGCAAAGTTACAACAAAGCCTGAACTTTACTCCACCGATCATAAAACCGGGTCTGATGGTCCATTAACGTTCATCTTGATCTTAGCAGAAAGAGCTGTGAAGCGAAACATAGTGTTTGCAGTTGAGGGCTCAGAAAGATGATGATTTTAAAATGCAACAGGAAAGGCTGATAAGTAACGGCATTTGTAACAGTTCCTGGGTCTACCGCCTGAGCAGAGACCTCTTAGACGAAAAGAACCAGGGCCCCGGGAAAGGAAATAACATTTCCATGTGTTAGCTGGTATAAAAGTCAGTGTCTATGCTTTTGTATTTCTGTCTAGTCGAGGACAAAGAGTTGATCATTTCTGATAAATTCATGATGTATATATGTTTGTAATTTAGGCAAAATCGGGGCTATAGGATAAGTCTCTTTCCTTTTCTCTCTCCCTGTATTTTACTTCCCTTTGCTCTATTTAGCTGCACATCTTTCATTCTCCTTAAACCGTTGTTGCTCTTGCCACTTCTTTTTCTGCCTCCAGTCTCAAAGAGGCCAACAGGTGTGTGCAGGATGTGGGAAGATCAATAGCTGAAGTGAGCTTTATTGATCGGAGGAAAGGCCATCAAACAGAGAAGCCCCGGGGCTCCTCATCTACTTCCTTACCTTACCTTATCATTTCTCTCTGGTTTCTGTCTTTTGTTATTGAATTTCTTTTCCACTTTTTTCTTCACCTGTTTTCCTTTCTCACTTCTCCCTTCTTCTACTCTGTCTATTTGATCTCTCTTTCTGTCTATATAGTCAGATTTTTCCAGATATTTCTCACCATCCCTCTCACAACAACTAACCTGCACAGACCCACACACACACACACACACACACACACACACACACACACACACACACACACACACACACCTGGCTTTCCTGCATGGAGTCATAGTTACAGCAGGACACAGGACATAAGACACCATTAAAGCCATGTTGTAAATATAAGGAGCAGCCTGTATCATGTTGGGCAGAGCCCTGTGCCCATGGGAAACACGAGGCTTTGAATCTGTACTAACGGACACTTCTGTGACCATGACAGAGATTGTCCTTATATAGACAGGTGTGTGCCTTTTCTACATCACGTCCAATCAGCGGAATTAACCACAGGTGGACTCCAATTAAGGTGAATACTTACGTCAATGTGATATTTCAGTTTGTCCTGTTTGATAAATTTACAAATATTTCTTTTGCTTGAGGGGGAAAAGTAATTTAAATGATTTTAGCGTGAGGCTGCAACATAATAAAAATGTGAAAAAAAAAAAAGTGAAGGGGTCTGAAGACTTTCTGAACGATCTGTACGTCAGCAAAAAGAAATGGGTGTGGAAATCATTGACAGATGGATGTTGTTAGTTTTCATCTTTTCGGGGAATGTGGTGACAATTACAGAAATACTGCACAGACTGATCTGTGACTAGATTTGGATTCAAATGTCATTTTACGATAGAAACCAGCAAGTTCCCGTTTAATGTGTAACCAAAAACCTACCTCCAAGATTTTTATTTGTTTAGTGTGTATAATACTTCAGTAGGAGCATGTGTGGCTTATTGTAGAGATGCAGATATTAAAAGACGCTATGAGGGACTATGATAGCATCGCGTTGTTAATCAGCGGGAACAGATAATGGAGTTAGCAGTGAGACGGAATTGAATTTACTGCATGGTAGTGAAAAGGAAAACAAAAGTGTAATAATATGGCTGTGAAACTTGAGCTCATTAAGCTCAGCCTTTTGTATTATCTTTTATTTCATAAAGGGGTTACGGTACATTGCTGAGCTTCAGACTTGACTGCTGCAGGAACAGAGATGTGCAGAGAGAGAACTGAGCATGAGACTGATGCACAATTTAGGTAAAAAAAAACATGCACGCATAAATACACAAGAAAAGGCAAAGTGAGGTACACTCACGCACACACACACACACACACACACACACACTCACACACACACAGCAGGGTCCATTAGAGTGACATTTTGTTCTTGGCACTGATACGGCTGGTTATCAGTGAAGTCTGGCTGTCATGTTGTCCTGACAGAGCAGAGATACAGATACAAGAATCACAGACTTAAACAAACACTGAAAGGCTCCTGAACATCAAGGCAGGAGATGGGCCTTAAAAGCATTTTTGTGTGTGTGTGTGTGTGTGTGTGTGTGTGTGTGTGTGTGTGTGTGTGTGTGTGTGTGTTTTTGTGCTTTTTCGTATCAGTGCATACATCTACTGACTAATACTGGATGTATATTACATTTAACACTCCTTAGGATGTGTTTTACAGAGCAAAAATATACATTATATAAAAAAAGGCATTTTAATATATGTGTGAATGTGTGAATGTGTGCAAGTGTGCGCGAATGTGTGTGTGTGTGTGTATGGCTACGTTGAGTGACATGCAGCGACAGTAGCAGCACTGTGTGTTTTATCAGCGCTGGTTAAATGTTTCCTGCCACTCTTCCTCCTCGCTTTCAGCGACTCTAACCTTTACAAGACTGCTGTTGATACAATCAGACGCAAACACACAGATGCGTCCACACACGCAGATGCACTAATATACTCTTTCGCAGCTATGCTGTTGTTGTTTTTTGCCCTTATTAATGCAGTACATATGTATGTACATATAGTCACATTCACAGCCGGGAGCAGGAGACCCAGTGTGGGCCGAGCCAGTTGTTATTCATGTGTCAGAAGGAAAGTTTCTGTTTATTCTTTGGTCACAGTAGTGACGGGACTTTGTAGATGGAAATGTTGGTTATTATTCTGGACTTAAAAACATCTACACAGACAAACAAAATACCAGCACTGTGCATGTGATACACTGTTCAAGATGTGGAGCTGTGCACGCTGCTACTCTCTGTTATACCCGAAATATCTGCACAACCACTGGTTCGATTGCCATGAAATTTAGCACAGATATTCCGACAGAGGGTGAATCCTAACTCCCTCCTCGTTGTTGTCTGCCTCCGCCACTCAAACTAGTTCCAGATTACGTCTCTGTTTATCCAGAATCATAGAAAATATTAACCTTTTGTGTGACATTTTGTCATTATTGCTGTGTGACCTTGACTTTTTGACCACCAGTCAGGTTCCTCTTTTGCCTAAAACAATGAAACTACAGTCAAACTCAAACTTTCCCAGAGCTTTCAGTCACACGTTACAGCGCATAAGCAGATTCTTAGCAGACTACAACTGACTCAGTTGCTCAGACTTTAAGATGTATGTGCCATTTTCTCACCATGTTCAATGGATTCTTTTTCGCCTGTAAAAATCATTCATGAGCAGCCAGCTGACATATTGAAAATGCACTGATGTACTTCGTTATGATTATGCTCGCACAAGAGGAAAGGGCTCTCAGTTAAATTAAATAATTATTCAATAATTAGCTTGAAATTGATTTTTGATGTACAGTATCTGAGCTGAGTATCTGGTTATCACAGAATACTCAGTCAGCATCGAAACAAAGTCATGTTTGCGTTCAAAACACAATGAATGCATTTCCTTCATTCAAAACATTTGCAAAGCTGATTTTTTTTTTTTTGTTTTTTTTGTATATTTTAAATTATGCTCCGTGTGTGTCCATGGTTACTTGCTCGTAGCCTTCATATTTGTTGGTGCGTTGCTACACGTCCTTGTGTGTTATCACCACAAACTGTGGCTCAACAATGCAGTGTCAAACTGAAGAGAGGAACATGAATTGCAACACCCACATGCTCATGTCTGTGCATGTACATGTGCATGTGCATCCTAAAGCACAGGCAATATACAAACAAAATAGGGACCCATTCACATTGGTTGACGAAAATGTAGCAGGGTACCTTTAATATCTATAACTTTTAAGTTAATACAGCAAACTTGTTAGCAAAGTGGACCCTAACTTATACATTCAGCAGACGCCAAGCAACAGGAGCATTCATTTGGAGTCCAGTTTGAGGACACCTGATGAACGTAAATCTAATGCTCACTCTCCTTTTCACTCTGTTTTTGGTCTTTACCAACTCTTAAAGGAAGTTCCCATCTCTTTAGCTGCTAAATTCTCCACCATGTTCAGCAGCTGATTAAGACTAACTTAGTCTTTAAACGCAGGTAGCCTGGAGTTGTTTTTTCTTCAGCTTTTCTGGTGAAAACATCTGCGGCAAATATGACGCGATGAGAGCCGAGAGAGTGAAACCAAAACAGCTCCCAAGTTGTGGGGCTTAAAACCAAAACAATGAGCTGAAAGATGCTACATAGCTCATAATTATGAGCGACCTTTTTCTCAAATACAAGGAGTCACGTGAGCCATTGCTGATATAAAAATATTGATTTTAGCCTCTTTAATTAGGATTGATTAGCAGCCAGCTAATCCTAACCATAACTATGATTATAGAGCAGAAGCAAAACATTCAATATTATCTTATTAATCAATATCATCTTATGGAAAAGGTCCGTTCAGATTGATTAGCAGGTTCAGTTCATTTAGTATTAGTATTGTTTTTTGTCAATAGCTCCCCGTCATGAAACTGTTTCCATCTTTTGTATTGAAGATTAAGATGATTCTTAGTGAAAAAGTAAAGTGAAAAAAAAGTGAAAAGTCACTGGCAGCAATAAACGTGGCCTACACGCACACACACACACGCACGCACGCACACACACACACACACACACGCACACGCACACGCCACACAGAAATGTCCACACTATAATCAGTGATTGCCCTTTTTCCAAAGCATTATCACAGGTAAAAGTATTTGTGGAAGGAACTATGGTGTGCTGGCTTTTCCAAACAGACCCACATTCCCTATCATGTACACACACACACACACACACGCACGCACACGCACATGCACACACACACACACACACACACACACGCGCACGCACACGCACACACACACACACACACACACACACGCGCACGCACACGCACACACACACACACACACACACACACAGTAGCGCAGTCGGCTGTGTTTGCTCAGGGAATAGATCATGGTTGAGAGCTACTCTCTGACATGTTTGTACTGCTTTTATATCGCCTGCGTGTAATATGGAGACGATTAGGAATGGATGGTTGTTTTGGAAAAAACAAGCACAGTAAATTGAGAAAAAGAAGGAAAGAGATGGAGAGATTAAAATAATTGTGACACAATTCAACATTTTTCAGTGTCAGGTGATAGTAGAAAGTAACTGATGTCAAGTACAGATCATTCTTATGTGTGTGTGTGGGAGAAAATACTAGAGACAGCGAGAGACATTTACACTTACATTTCTGTAAAGCAGCATTATTTTATATAATCAATTATATCATTTTAGCCAGTTATATTTGAATTTCTTGCCTTCCAAAAGCTGCTAGTATCACTTTCTCCAAATTCTGCATTAAAATCAAATTGGTAGGCTGTTTAGTTTTATTCATTTTGTTAATCTTTTATTTCCATCACTCCTCTTTATTTCTATTTTATTTTATTTTATTCTGGAAAGCTTTGTAATATTCCAGCAGAACAATTACATTTGTATGATTAAATTTCACGCTTTCCAGTGGATACTGATATCTGATTGCATTTTTCTCTACTCTCTGGACAGTGTTGCGTTACATATGTACCTTCATGTTTTACAATTCTGTGTGGACCAAAGATTTATATCGCTGCCACAGAGAAGTAAGTGCGTTTTGATTTAGAGTATTAATATCCTTCATATTATTTGTGTGTAATTGATGAGATTTTCGTGATTGTTCATTCTGAAACATGATGCCTCTCTGCTATTAAAATCCTGATATAATCCTGATATAATATAAAACCATATACTGACCCCTTATACACCACAGTAAATATACCAACCCTTAAAGCAGGTGTCTATTCACTCTTCGCCACACTAGCGAGGAGATGGCAACTTCAGATTCAGGTGCTCAGAGAATGCCACAGTGTACAGATTGATGACTGATGGTTTGTCTACATGCAACACTCCCGTCTGTGTTCACATGTTATTGCACTTGTCACTTTGAAGCATTTACATCTTTGGTCTTCTGGCCGGAGTTTGTTTGTGATTTGTAATTGGTACATTGTGTATTTATGTGATATTGTGCTTTTATGCTGTTGTGTGTTGTCTGACTTTTGTTTATAACTTGCCGCTGTCACGCTGAGATTTCCCTGTGGGATCAATAAAGTTTCATCTCTCTCCCTAAATGTTTTGCTGTTGTTCTGTCGGGACCCTGGAGTCTGTGAGCAACAGTTTGTGTGTTTGCTTTGCAGAGAAGCATTTATCTTGGCTTCTGTAAGACCACAATGCAACATCAGAAGACCTGAATAATTAATTATGTTACTGCTGCTGTGCTATGCGCTATGTCTCAGATATTTAATGAATTCAAAGACAACGAGCCAACATCCTATAATTGTCTGAAAGAGGAGGTCTCAACATTTGAAGGCTAAAGGAGACGGAGATGAGCGCCACCTCTTGACATCCGTACGGCACCCTGATAAACTCAGCCCCAAGGGACTCAGGCCCAATTTAATCCCTGCCCCCAGAGCCCCAAGACACCAGTACAATAAAGTGTTAAATCTGAAAGTGACCAAAATCAAATGATGTTCCAGTGGATCATATTGCTATGTCCACAACAAGTGTCAATCAAGTAAACATCATGGATTCGATTTTAAAAAGTAAACTTGTGGCACAGGATGTGGCTTTGAGCTGCAGACAGTCGTTGTGTCATGAAGCCGCTGTGGGTCTGAGACACACAAGCACAAAATCACACACTCTCCTGTAGCAAAACACTGATGTCATTATGTCAAAGGGAAAAGTCACAAAGCAGAGGAAGAGGAAGAAGAGGAGGAAGAGGAGGAAGAGGAGGGAGAGGAGGGAGAGGAAGTTGGATAGAAAGAATGTGATGCGTGAAACCATATAGTTGTACACGTGTCTGTGCGTCAAAGCTTTGGAGAGCGTAGACACTGCGTCATCACACTTTCTTATTGACGGTGACACACAACCATTTTCCAATGTCTGTCTGTCTGTCTGTCTGTCTGTCTGTCTGTCTGTCTGTCACGATTGCTGTGTAAAGACAGGAGCTCCGCCTAGTGGCAGGAACCATGGCAGTTTTTGGTGAACCTAATTATCTGAGAGAAAATTAAATCTGGAACATGACAAAGAAAAATAAATGTAACCTCTCTGTAATTATGTGACAACTTCATATGTAGAATTCAGGTATTAATATACAGCAGCAAACGCCTCCTCTTATCAACCTAATCTGATGAAAATTGAATTAGTTAATTAGTTAATTTTCCTCCCAAAAGACACACAGTCAAGCAGGTCATAGAAACAAATGATTCTCCTCAGTCATATTTCCAGATGTTGCTGCTTGCTGCATCCAGCTGCAGATCTGAAAGAATGCAGATAATGATCTCTTTTGGCTGATTGGAACATGTAGATCGATGTTTATTGATTTCTAATGGAGAAGTTGGTCTTCCTCCTTTCTTAAAAGGGAGGTCAAAGGTCAAGATGCTGCCACAGGATGACTGTGGGTAGGACAATTCGTCTCTGGTGGATGAGTATTGTCAGGTTTGTGTAGGAGATGGAAATGTTTTTGTTTTTTTCCTTCCACTGATGCAGCGTTTCACTGTCATGGCCCAAAATGTCATCTGTTAACTCCATCAGGAGTTAGCTACTGCGTGACCGGTGCGTTAGTAATATCTCCATCATCATCATCATCATCATCATCATCATCACCATCTGACGCATTCGGCCTCTTCACCCACCCTTTTCCTTCACACACACACACACACACACACACACACACACACACACACACACACACACACACCCTCACTCTCCTGTGGTGTAAAACCCCTCCTTTCTCCGCTGCTGCTGAACTATATAAATCACTTCTGTCGCGGCTTGAAACCAAGATACAGCGACCTGCAGAGTTAAAGCTGACAGATCAGATCTGCTGCTGAGAGAAACCACCTGTCGCTCGGACTCCACACCTGCAACCTCCAAAGTCTCCTCAAAGTAAGTCCTCACTCTCTTCACTCCACTGTGCGTTTTTCACCGGCACGAATTTGTTTTTCCAGCAGGAATCTGGACGTTTTCATTGACGATTTCAACATTTTTATTCTGTTCTGCAGAGAAATCCACGCAGATCCAATAATACGAGTCACTTTAAAAACCTCTGTGTGCAAAAGTTTGTAAATAAAAGCCTCTAGCTGCTGGTGCAGGTGGCACAGAATGTAAAGAAAATGTGTGTTTAGGCTTTTAAAAATGTACCTTTTAACGTGTTTTTAGATTTGACTCCAACACGCTGCAGTCAGAGTGAAGCTCTGCAGAAACAGGACCCTCTGATTATCCTGCTCTCTGTTGTACAGCTGCAGTTTTCGCGGCTCTGACATCGTGTCCGTAAACTTGAGGTGAGATCACCTTCAGGAGGTGATGCTGGCAGATACATGCGTTTTAACGAGTCATGCTAGTTGCTTCTTTTAGTTTAATATTTGCATCAGTCCACACTGACTTAGCCACTTAAAACTCAGTTCATATCTCAAGCCTGACAGGAACCTCAAAGGTTATTAGTTCTGTGAAGGTGCAGCAGCTCAGTAATATATTATTATAATGTTGTAAAAGCACATTAGAGGAGATACAGTGAGGAGATCTTTATTTAAGTTAGACTAATGAAAAAACAGTGAAAAAACCCACAAATGATTGTGTTATTCTTGTCCAGATTGAAAACATCATTCAAATATTCATAGTGTAGGTTGGATCAAGCATGTGATCCCCTCAGCTAATGGCGTTAAGAAGAGCTAATTGGAGTCAATAGTTATCAATCAGTTATCAGTCCAGTCAGTGAAACCAGATTGGAGATGTGTGTTAGAGATACTTTGACAAAAAAGAAAAGAAAGAATTTGAGTTTGCTGTTCACGAGAAACATCTGCTGCTATGAAACATGTCTCCCAAAAGAGACTTAGGATAGAGAAGATCTTACAGGATAATGGAAGGGTGAGTCTCCACCAGCTAAACGCTGAAGACAATCTACTGCAGACTGACTTCAAACTAAGAAAGTCCACCTGTTGGTGTTGTCCAATCTGAGCCCAGACTTTAATCTAGCAGAGATGCTGTGGAATGAGCTGAAGAGACCACACACCTCACACCAGACTTCCTCAGAATATGTCTGTTTTACTGGTGCAAAGTGGGTAAACTGGGGAGAAATCCTGGTCTGCTGGTGCCGTGGTTTGTGGTTGTGACACTGTGAGCTGACAGTGTTCAGCCATGATGATGTGGGCAGAGATTACAACAGATATATTCTGTGCAGGTGAACAGTTCAGGTCCAGATTTCAGTGTGAAATTAATAAAATAATTGACATTATTTGGTTTGTACGTTAAAAAAAAAAAAAAATCTCAGTTTTTCATTTTATAATTAGCTGTCAATTTTAGCCACCATACTATATCATATTAGATTAAGTTAAAATCGCTCTGACCAAAGAAGTTTTATCATTTCATAGCAAATGATGAAATGGTGTTAGGGACTGAAGGAGCCTAGCTTATTGTTATGACAACAGGAAAATAATATTGCTTACTGGTGGAGGACAGGCTGCTTTTATTTTGATTCTGTTTGTATCTTTGATGTAATGTTTTGCAGGTTTTTCAAATGAGTATGGTTTTATTGCTAGATTACGTTTTTTTAATTTTTTTATTATTATAAAGATTATTATTATGATTAGAAGCAGTGGTCGTTTTAATAATAATGAGCTTTAAAAGTGATAAAGTCATAAGATAAAAGATATACCTGCATCACAATACACTAAGCATTTTTATTATTACTCGTGCAGCATGATATTTATAAATGATGTTCATTTCAGAGCAACCATCAGACCCATATAAAGCATTAGCTTCGTCCACTGGAGTCGATCCATTTTCTTCATCTCTCTCAGGAACTAAACAACACTCTGCCTGACAATAAGTCAATCTCCTGCCTGAGGCTTTTCTTTTTTCATGATACATATTGACTCGTTTAGCTTCTCCACACAACCTCTATTTACTCACCAGCCAACTCAGAGCGGACGTTTCCCTGGAAAACACATCACACTGTTTTTCATGTCGTGCCCCTCAGGAGAGGTTTGACATGAACCAAAGATTTTGTGTTTAGAGAAGAAAGAGGAAATGTCTTTACTTATTGATTTTGAAGAATACATCTCATCATTTCAAACATTTGGACCAGTGATACAATGGAAAATAATGTTAGAATAAAAGTTCCAGTTATTTGATTTGTGGTGTGCTGAGCTGGTCATCCTTATTTCTGAATTCATCTAAATGTTTGGAGCCTCATTACCCATAACTCCCTGCATCTTGTTGCCCTGCCTCAGATGGCCGTGATGCTGAAGCCCTGGACAGTGCTGGTGGCCGTAGCACTGTGTGTGCTGGTGTGTCTGGGAACACTGGCGGACGCCTACCCCCCCAAACCTGAGAACCCCGGCGAAGACGCCCCGCCCGAAGAGCTGGCCAAGTACTACACCGCCCTGAGACACTACATCAACCTGATCACAAGGCAGAGGTATGTACACACAGACAGTACGGTACACACAGACTTGGGCAGCAAACACACACACAGACACTATTTTTGTGTAGTCTTGTATTTCTGGACAGACAAATGATTTCATGTTTCAAATGTTGACTTGCCAAACAGGATACCAATCAAGAAGGATAACACATTTAACATGGTCTCAGTGTCAAAGCTGAATACACAATAGCAACTAATGAACACAGTAAGAAAACAAACAAAAATGACAAAAAAAATATTCCAGCTATGTTTTATTTTTGAATTAAGAGCTAATAAATGTGAATTAGTAAACCGTGCACTTTTTTAAAGTTATTTTTTGAGGCATTTTTTGCCTTGACATGTAGCAAAGGGCCACTGCCAGTAAAAGGCCTCGCTGCATATTTAGCCAAAAGAAAGATGAAAATACCCTCATCCTTTTGTGAAGCCCCTCCTTCCCTAATAGTTTAATACGGCCCCAAAGATAAATCTTAAAGTTATGGAAGGTTCTTGTGAAGATAGAAGAAGGTTCATCTGTTGTGTCATCTTTGGACTAAATGCGGATCCCCCAAGAATTGAAAGAACTGTTCCCCCAACTGGTTTTCAAGTGTTAAGATAATACAATTGTAGCAGCAGTTGAACTGGATTAGCCTGTTCTGCCTCCTCCCATTTGTTACTTAAGCCCATATTCAATTTTGTTTTATCCAAGTCATTATAGCGACCAAGTCCTTGAGAGTTTCCCGCTCCTACTTAAGCCTTGAGCTCTGTCGATGTGCGGTGCATCCCCCCTCCGACACCACCCCAACCCTTCACCAGCTCACACCGGCAGCTCCGTAGATTAGATTACTGGCCACTCTCCAAAACCTCCAGGCCTCCAAATCAACGGGACCAGAGCAATAAAATCGGTACAGATGGATCCAAGAAAGAATCCCAAATCCAATTAGCTGAGCCTGCTGCTCTAAGGTATAAAAGTCGGCAGTATGGAATAGTCAAATGGCATATTTTTTGATTTGCAGCAGTTGGGCTCATCAGTTTTTATTCATGAAAGTCAAATAGGTTGTTGATATTTAAACGTCTGGTTTAAAGAAGACGCCAAATGCCACGGGAAGTCGATTTGTTTCAAGTAGAAAGTTCTTACGTTTCACTGGAGAGTTGCAAATGAAGACATATCATATGTGATGAAGAGAACTGTGGTTATATAAAGATTTGGCTGCATCAAATAAAATGCCGGGGAATGTGATGGCTGGCAGCTGTAGGCACCCCTGATACAGATGATGGATCTGGGCAGTCCAGTGTCTTTGGTTTATCTCTAAACATGGCCGTTCATATCATTGTGAAGCCGGACAAATATACTGGTGTCTTCACTGAAGCCATGAAAATCAGAGCTGTAGCTGCCACTCAGGTCACGTCCACAGTATTTTCTCTGGAAATTTAGCTTTCCTTCCTCAGAGGAGTGATGTAATCAGAGTGTAGTTAGTCATATTAAGTTTATAACAGCTGGTGATTTTCAAGAGGAACTTCCTTGATAGCACTGATCCACATTTTGTAATTTTTGAAAATTTAAATAAAGAAGAATAAAGAAAGAAAACAAATTAAAAATAACTAAAAAGTTAACTAAAAAAAAATCCAAATGATTTAAAACATCTTAACTTTTTCAATAGCACCCAGTTTGTGCACCTTATATGGCAAACAAAACAAAACAGCAGCAACAAAATCCATCCATCTTTTAACAAAACTTGCATACTTAATACTGCTCTTTCCAGAAACCTGAGACACTTCTCACCATCTTGATGACACAATAAAAAGATAAAAGATAGATAAAAAAGATTTCTCACTCATTTTCATCATCCCTTTTACATAATTCAAACAAAGATGGCAGCTTGAAGTCACACATCTCCCTGTTCTATTTGTACAATACAGAACAAAAAGAAAACTTTTATCATCAGTTATACTGGTTTCCTTTATATAAATGTTGCTTTCCAGTATTTTATATTTTTTCATTTACAAACATCAAGTTATTATTTTTGCTTGTGTTTGACAAAGAGAGAAAGGAGATAGCAGCAAACAAAATATTTTTTCATCCCAGTGGTTAGAGGAATCTTTGGGGCTTAGCTCTGGGACTCAGATGAAATGGTAAGAGATGAGAGGCACAAACTTCTAAAAACAATTAACATGACGACATTTGAAAGAGCAAAAGACAAAAGGAGGTAAATTGACTTTAGGATAGAGGGAGCAAGAATGAAAGAAAGACAATCAGATGGGAAAAAAGACAAAGCAGATAAGAGTTAAAGTGAGAGAAAACAGTCATACAGACACAGAGAAAATAAAAGCAGGATCAAGCAGGGAGACTCTGGGAGATATATGGGTGCAGACGGCCATTATCAGAGGGGAGAACATTTCACATGCTGATGTGTCGCACTGTGTGACAGCTTCATGAGCCGGAGCGTGTGAGCTACTCGATTGCTTTCCTACTGGGCGGGACACACACTCACCTCCCCCTGTGCGTAACAAAGCATAAAATTGGGTGCTGGGGTTATAGGGGGAAGTGGAACAGGTGGTTGATGGGAAAACTGAGGAACTGCAGGGTTGTCTTGAGTAGCACTGTTTCATGCACACTCACACACACACACACATTACCAAGTAAACTTTGTGTTTGAACGGCTCTGTGGTTTTCCATTTGCGACTCTCTTGGATCCCTGGTTTCCTTATTAAGAGAAGAAGAAGAGGACGACTCATGCAGACTGGGAAATGACACCTGCGCACACACACCAGCACTAAAACACACACTCTCCTGCATGCACGGCCTGAACGTGACTGTGAAATGAAAACCATTAGGAGCAAAGGGAGGGGAACAAGTGAAGCGAAGAAGAGGACACATACGACGGACAGAGAGAGAGACAAGAAGAAGACGAGAATCTTATCAGAATATACAACAAAACCTCTGTGCTCCATTCACGCTGTGACCCACAAAGGTTTTAAGGAGAAGCAATGTGTTCTGGGAAAAGTAGTCCTGATTTTGACAAACAGCTGTCATCCATCTCAACCAAAGACTCATTTGTTTAAAGTGAAACTGAACTGATTTTGCCCATAAAACAAATACTTAAATACTTAATAGAGTGAGTTATGTAAAAAATAGCATTAGCACTAACTCCATACAGCTCTATCACAAACAGTTACACTTCATGCATTCTTTCCTGTGAACATCTTATGTATGTGAACGCAATCTGAATCCAGAGGAAGGGTGAACTCAGCCACTGACAATGACAACTATAACCTATAAAGAAGTAATTATAGAATGAAGATACATTGAATGGCTATTGCTGAAAAAGTACGACCATGAATAGAATCAAAAACCAGGATTAAAAGGTGTTTGACGTAAGACACATTTAAAACATCTGTTTACCTCTGTCTCAGGTATGGAAAGCGTTCAGCTCAGGAGGACATGGTCGCAGAGCTCCTGTTTGGTGCCGACAGCAACAGAGACCAGAGGTCAAGGTAAAGACCCTCGCATGCATGAACTGAAGGAGTCATGTGAGACATAGTAAACACATATGACAACATTTGTTCATTATAATCTTCAATTAATGAGGTATTAGATTAAGATTAAGACCTCTTTTGCGAGTTAGAGCTGAGTACAACAGACAGAAAGAAAAACAAGCAGTTACATGTTCTTCCTTCCATTTTTGTCTTTCCACAGATATGACGATTCCTACATGTGGTGACTCCGCCCGCCCTCTCCCTCTTCATCCGGCATTCCCTCTGAGTGTGTCCCACAATGCACCTGGAGGGGCCGACATGTGCCTCTGACCTCCAACCCCTGAATCCAACCCCAACCAATGGCCATCACTGGCCAGAATACAAGCTCTCTCTGTCTTTCTTGTCACTGTCTCACATCTTACTGATTACAACATATTTATACATAATTTATTATTGAAATAAAAAAAAACATATATATACATATATATATATGAGATTAGTGCTACTAATCAGAAGGTGGAACTGTGTCTGTGTGTGCGTGAGCATAAATGTCCCTCTACTGTCGAACCATCTGTTTAGAGGAGAAAAGTCTTCTTTTACTGTTGCTCCTGTAAAAAGTAATATCTGAATAAATTAATGAAAACGTTTCAGTGTGATTGAAATTTGTTTTTCTTTGGTGATTCATGTAATGATTCTGTGTTTAGAGTTTACGCATCCTGGGTAATTAAATTTAACAACATGCCACACTTCAATATCTGATGATCATTACCAGGGAAGTTTATGGCAGTATAATTAAAAATGAAGTAGTATTAATGAAGTATGAGAAGCCGCCTGTACATACATATATACCACTACCAAGCACTTGCGGATACATGCATACTATCATGCATACGTACATGTATACATGCATATACACACATACAGTTATGCATGTACATACATACATGCACACACACACACACACACATATATATATATATATATATATATATATGTGTGTATATATTCATAAACTCATACATACACATGCATGCATAATGTGAGAATGTGTGTGTATAAGTATAGGGGTATATTGGTGAGTATGTTTGTATTCACTTCATTATATAGTACGAGAATGTGTATGTGTTCATGCAAGTATCTATTCAAATATCATAACATACATACTCACACTCATACACCCCCATACTTGTGTGTATATGTGTGTATGTGTGCATATCATGTGTATGTATATATGTATGTGCAAGTGAAGTATGCAGTTTTGGCCCAGGCAGCTTCTCATAAGGGAGAGTTTTTCATATTAAAACCTTGCTTTCCTCGTTGATGTCCACAAACTTTTAAAGAATTATAGTCCAAAGCCCAAATCTAGGCTAGATATCTGACAACATCACTATGGCAGCCAATGGGTTGTTTTCTCATTGTTGACAACATTATTTATATTAAATAAAGAAATACAGAGAAATCAACGCACTGGCCCTTTAATACCCATACTAATCTATAGTAGTAATGTACAGCTTCGGTACTTGTCAATTCCCCAGGAGTATGTAGACTTTGACCGGAAATGTGTAAGACTTGCCTTCAAAATTAAATTAAATTCTTTCAATATTATAAACTATTCCCTATTTCGTACTGCAAACAGTCCAGTTAAGGTTTTAATGATTCAGTCTAACTATTTTATTTCAGTGTGACATCGATAATGTAGCATTAATACGCCATGTAGCTGCCGAGGGGACTTTATTTTTTGACATTTTCTCGGAAGCGAAGCGTTTCCTGCTTCACTTGAGGGTCGTGCCGCCGCTGACGGCCACAAGAAACCAGACGACAACAATAAGCGCACGATACCGCAGCCAGGCAGCGGGAAGCTCGTGTTATTGTGTTGAAAGGCAGGTGAGTGGCGGTTTATTCAACATAAAAATGGCGGCTTTGTAAACAGGCGATATCTGTTTCAGTTACTGTAGAGCATCTTGTTCTTTTTCTCTCCTCCCACTGAGGCTCATTATTGTAGAGAGCAGGTAGACTGGAGCTGTGTGTGTGACAAAGGTGTGTGTGTGTATGTGTGTGTGTGTGTGTGTGTGTGTGTGTGTGTGTGTGTGTGTGTGTGTATTAATAATATATAAGTATTTTTATGCTCATAGTAACAATGTCTAAGATATTCTGTTTAGCTAGAATCTTCTTTGTCGGGCCGCCTTTGTGTGTGTGTGTGCGTGCGTGTGTGTGTGTGTGTGTGTGTCATCATGCTTTGTTATATATGACCCCTGAGACTAACCTGACACTAACCCCTACAGTACCATGCTGTGTGTATGATGCACTTTAATGATAATGATACAAAAGTTAAACATTAAAGAAATAATAATCATTTGAAACACTCTCACAAACACTGCTGATTGGGCTCAGGTGACGTCAAAAAACAAAAAAAATAGAAAAAGGAAAAAAACGTGTCTACGCACTTGAAACCCTCCACCCCCACCCTTCACATAAACACACACTACTGATTATACCTACACAATATGTGCCTAACAATTACACTTCAATTACAATTAAACTTTACTAGAGAGTATTATATTATATTATATTATATTATATTATAATATAATATAATAACAGCATTGCTTCCTCTAAACCAACTTCATTCATAAATCCTTTAAACGTGATAAGTTCACTAGCTACATGTAGTTAGTAGTTAAAACCACATTGTTTTGTTACATGAACAGTTTTTAGATATGTAACAGTGTGTGTGTGTGTGTGTGTGTGTGTGTGTGTGTGTGCACCTGGCTGTGTCTTTACATACTGGCGCAGCAGAGCAGATGGATAACGATGGGAGACGTCAGAGGTGGGGCAGTGATGGGAGGGGTGGGTGGGGGTGGGGTATTGGCGATAAGGAGGGGAGAATGTCAGAGGAGGGGAAGGAGGGACCATTGGGGGGGAGGGGGGTCTGTAAGCAAAGCATAAAGGGAGAGAGGATGGGGCAACATGGGAGAAAGAAAGAAGTGTAAAACAAGGATGGAGGGACGAAGATGAGTGAGGTGGAGAGGCAAGGCGAGCAGATGGAGCACAAGCTTTTTTTTCTGTTCTCTTTTTTCTCCCGCTGATCTGCAGCATTTCATTTATCAACAGCAAATTTTTTATTTGTTTATTTATTTTGGTCCCTATTAGCTGTTAGCAGAGCAACAGCTACTGTCCACAGGAAAAAAAACCCTACAATGTTGTGTTATGTAAATCAAACTTAAGTAAAAATAGAACTACACTACTTTTCAGGCTCATGTTGCGTTATACAGATTGATATACTCAAAAGTACACTTAGCCATTACCATTAGTTTCACCTCCACCGTTGACATTGATACATTTTATGCATTAATCTGAATCTGCAGAATTTAATAGATAATAAAACTGATTTAATTTTAGTCAACCATCACTGTTGAGATTTTATTTATTGACCAGTATAATCTAATCACAGATGTCAGTGTCAAGTGACAAAAAATTGCAGTACAAAGGTGTGTTTGAGGAAAGCACTGACTTGTATAATTTTCATCTGTAAACTATTGGCTATAACTCTCAAGAAGATATTGATAATGTGACAACAAATGCTCGACCCAAGTGCAGAAAACAAACAGAGGCTCACTGAACGGGTTTCAACAGAGTTTATGCAAATACTGGTAGGTGGTGAGGAAGTTCAAAAGGTCCAGTTGGTCTGGAGGCAGAGGCGAGTTGAGAGTGAAGAAGCCCAGGTGGTTGACAGCAGGAGACCAGAGGACAGTGTCAGGACAGATCACAAGGTAGACCAGGAAACAGCCAGGTGTGTGAGAATGGACCTCAGGCAAACAGAGAGTCGAGTCATGATCGGTAACAGTCACACAACACAAGCAGAAACTAGAACACTTCTCAAAGGGGCCGAGTTGAGGTGCTGTCAAAGTAGCTGAAACAAGAACATGGTGACGAATGGTGAGTAGATCTGAGGTTATATAGAGGAGGGCTTGATTGGTGATGACCAGCAGGTGGGTGGAACGGCAGGTGCATGTAATGATGTAATCAGGGTGGAGTCAACAGAGTGCAGGGAATCATGGCTTGAAAACATCACCTCGTCTCTGTCACTTTGATCCCGAAAAGAAAATATTTTTTTCCCCATCTGTGTACACAACTGGACTGTTGTGTTTCCCTGTTGTGTTTGCTGTCAACTTGCATAAAATCTGAATAGTGGGTGATAGCGATGAAAATGTAAATCATGTGTAAGTCTTTGCAGCTTTTCTTGCTACGTCATCTTCTCCTCCACTCTTTCCTGCTCTTGCACGAGTCTGTTGTGTAATGCCTACTCTAGCATTAACAGAGATCTGTGTGTGTGTTTGTTTGTGTGAGAGGGCAAATCTGAACGAGGGTAGGTTTCCATGGCAGCCGTGATTTGTAGCAGCAGCTTTGTTATAACACCACACTGAGACAGTTAAAGCTGCAGAAGTTTATAGATAAAGGGGGTGTGTGCCTCTTTGTTCTTCTCTCTCTCCAAATTGCCACATTGTAGTGTGTCTGTTGTCATGGCGATGTATAGATTAGTTACGCCCACATTGCCCGGCCCTCCCCTTCTCTCTCCCTTCCACGCTTTATTTTTCTATCTCTGCCAATCTCTCCTCTTCTTTTGGTATGGATGTGTGTGTGTGTGTGTGTGTGTGTGTGTGTGTGTGTGTGTGTGGGTGGGAAAAGGAGGGGTATTGTATTTGATTGCTGTAAACTCTCAGCAAGAAAGCAAATACGTGTATTTCTAAAAAAAAATTGAAAAAAAGCTAAACTATCCCTTTAACCTCCTTGAACAACCCTCTGGCTTAACTGTGTTTCCTTCTACATTGGAGATTTTTTTTGCAACCACAGTCTTCAACTTCAACTTTCCATTGTAAAAAATGGACTATTTTCTTCATTTGCCATTGTCATTCTCTCTCTCTCTGTCTCTCTCTCCGTCTCTCTCTCTCTCTCTTAGATTGACTGAGGCCCTACCATGCCTGTGGCCTCCACCAGGACAGAGCCTGGTGAGACCAGACAGCCTCCTCCTCATTAGCGCCTACCCCCATATGACTGTTCACTATGTTTTCTTTATTCATGTTATTGTTTAATTTTAAAAGTGGCTCTTCAAGTACAAGAATGTTTGACTTAAGTGCATTAAAGTAATTTAATGTTGTTTCATGTGAATACTATTGAAGGGGTGGATGAATGTAAAGGTAACGTATGTAATGTAGTCTTCTAATGGAAGGGAGGAATAGTTAAAGGATCCAACACAGGCGTTAGAAAGCTCATAGAAAACATTATACAACTCTTTTCAGAGGCTGAGTCATAACTTCACATGATGAGAAAACTAATCTTAATTTTTGAAATAATCAGAGTGCAGCTTCAAATAAAAAGGCCAATCCTCGCAAATATTTTTTTATTCCGTTATCTCAAGATAACAAAGCTTGGTATCCCGAGATAGATACTTATTATCAGGAGAAAATGTTTTTCTGTTATCCCGTGATAACGAGATCTTGGGACAATAAGCTTTGTCATCTTGAGATAACAGGATAAAAAAATGTTTGCAAGTATGGCCTTTCTTGGCTTCTGTAAAATAGTCTGAGTCCAGTAAGAAACTCATTTCAGCATGTCTGTCTCCAGGCTGTACAAGGACATGAAAATGCATTTTACAGCAGCCCTGCAGTAACAGCCAAAAGTGTCATTTTTTTTGTTTCTTTTATTGCTCCTTGTTTTCTTTATTGTCCCCCTGACCCTCTTCTGTGTGTGTGTGTGTGTGTGTGTGTGTGTGTGTGTGTGTGTGTGTGTGTTTGTGTGTGTGTGTGTGTGTGTGTGTGTGTGTGTGTGTGTGTGTGTGTGTGTGTGTGTGTGTGTGTGTGTGTGTGTGTGTGTGTGTTGTGTGTGTTGTGTGTGTGTGTGTTTTCTTTGTGTTACAGTGCCCCAGGTATTGGACATGATGAGCGACAGCACAACCAGCTCCACCACGGCCAATGACCTAGACCTCATCTACCTCAAAGGCATCATGGAGAGCCCTCTGGTGTGGTTCATACACACACACAGTTAAATATAAAGAAAAATACAGGCTTGTTTGCTCATTGTGCACATATTTGTAAAGACGCATCTCCATCATGCTGTTGTGTGTGTTGTAGTATATGAATTGTGTGTGTGTGTTTGTGTTAGGAGCAAGAGGAGAGCCTGAAGGAGCCACATCTGTCACCGGTGAGGGAGAACAATGTGGAGCTCCTGCAGGAGATCCTCCGAGATCTGGACCCCTTCACACACCGCTCTGGCACTGCAGCTGAGCTTTCCCGCATTCTCACACAGCCTCATTTCCAGGTGTGGACAAATATAGTTAAATATCTATAACTTGCTTATCACACCATCACTTAGCCTCTTTGAACCTGTGAAGGGGGGTTTTATGTACCTTTGAATACAAAATAATGAAATCCTTTTGTCTTCACACAGTTTTTTAAAAGGCAAATAGAATAGTGTGACATAATATTTTGATGTTTTGTGCCTGTGATTTTTTTTTTTGTCAGTCTCTACTGGAGACTCATGACTCAGTGGCGTCCCAGGCATGTGATAGCCCGCCCCCAAGCCCATGTGATTTTGTGGATCATGAACCGGAGGACGGCCACACAAACAACCAGCACCCGCCACCTGACGCAATCCGCATGGTGGGCATACGCAAAGTGGCTGGGGAGCATCTGGTAGGTCACATTAAAGCATGAGCCCAGCTGAAGTATGTAATGTGTATGTAATGTATAGTTTTCTGTTAGTTACTACTGTAGATGCTGATTTTATCATCACAGAAACAGTTAATTATACAATAATTGATTACATACACACATAAATTGTGTTTCAGGGGGTGACGTTCAAGGTGGAGGGTGGTGAGCTGGTGATAGCCCGCATCCTCCATGGCGGTATGATAGACCAGCAAGGGCTGCTGCATGTCGGAGACATTATCAAAGAGGTAAGGTAGGCCATCAAGTAAGTATGACCTTTACTGACCCCTTACATTCTTTTGGTTTACGGTAGGATCAGTTTTGCCTCGGAATCCTAGTTGGGAACCAGTTCTGGCTTTCTGGCCAAGAGTCAGATGATAACAAATCATGTCTGTATGATGAATATAAAGCAACAGCATCTCCAGACGGCGCCATGATAGCTGTATTTCCCCATGTTTTCAGCCTTTATGCTAAGCTAACTGTATATACTGTTGGCTCTGAATTCATATTTAGCATACAGACATCTAACTTGAATGAGTGAATGAGGGCGTGAATGAGTGTATACTCCAAAATAACAAACTATTTCTTTAATGTAATTTACCCAAGTACAATCTATGCTAGACTCTGTGAAGACGCTCCAATTAGCTTTTCCATCGTTAAGAGTTTAGAGGCAGCTGGTCATATACCTCACATGCACTTCCACTTAAGGAACTCTTTTCAGGAAACCTAAAGTGGACCATTCAGCCCTACGTAATTATGGACCACTCCACAAAGTTCCACTTATGTCAAAGGTGCCCTTAACAGTGGAGTACCTCAAGGCTCTGTGCCTGATCCTCTGTTTTTCTTTCTCCTTCATTCTTTATTCTGATGTTTCCATTTTCATTTTCCATTCAAGATGCCGCAAATGTAGCTATTTATGTCATTTCAGAAATTTTCTTTCGTCCACTGTGCTTGCAGGTGAATGGGCGAGAGGTGGGCCGGGACGCCAGGGTGCTGCAGGAGGAGCTGCAGGCAACCAGTGGAAGTGTGGTTTTGAAAATACTGCCCAGCTACCATGAAGCCATACCACCAAGACAGGTGCCACATAAAACACATCACACACTGTACACTCACATGGTCATACTCGGTCATACTAGGTTCTGCTAATTGCTGGATTGTTTTTAGCTTGTTTTGTATTTTGTATGTATACACAGAATACAAAACGGCCAGAAATTTTATGCAAGAAAAAGAGATAACAACCCCAGCTCTGTTTCTCCAGGTGTTCTTCAAGTGTCACTATGACTACGACCCGGCCAATGACAACCTAATACCCTGTAAGGAGGCAGGCTTAAGGTTTGAGACAGGGGACATCCTGCAGATAGTCAACCAGGATGATGTCAACTGGTGGCAGGTGGAGTACAGAAGCAGCATGTGTACACTTTATCAGTTTATTTTGTGTTGGCTTGCTGATTATTTGTTAGGACTAAAATTCTATGCGTTTTAGTTTTTGTCACAAATCTATTATCATTATCTGTGTGTGCGCTGCACAGGCCCGTCATGTGGAGGGTGGGAGCACGGGGCTGATACCCAGTCAGATGCTGGAGGAGAAAAGAAAAGCTTTTGTCAAGATAGATGTGGAACTGGCACCAGCAGGTAACAGGAAATAATTAATAATGAAAACAAAGAAATTATATTGATGATTGATATTGGATTTTCTGTTTTACACTGCCATCTGGTGGTGAAGGCCAGGTCTGCAAATAAATGTGTCAATTTTTAGTTGGTACCTCAAATCAAATACCAGCACTAAGAAGAACTCTAATAAATGCAAGGGTTATAGACAAGTCTAACTTCAAAAATCTCCCAAATAATCCTGCTGTGAAGTTATAGTTTGTGTTTTAGCCTGTATTCACAAGCACACTGACAACAGACCCGTCTGTCAGATTGGGTATAAACAACAGCGCCTGTTTATTTTCATATAAAGCGGGAAAGTGAGATCCAATCACAAGTGGAGACACATTTTAAAGCCAGGCATGACCTGACATACTTAGAGTTGAGATCAGATCCCTGAAGATGCAGGTCTGAACGGGACTCTGCTCTCTTATTGAAGCTCTTACAAGAGGCAAACAGCAACGAGGACTCTGCTGCGAGTACTACTGCTCCATTCATTAGTATACTGAAGACTAACAGTAAATCCAGGGTAATTAAGTTTGAATGAAGACGCTGATGCCAACCAGCTAGTGCCAGCACGACTTGAGTGTTCTGCAACAACTAATGTGAATCCGCTTTTATGTGACAGGAAATCTTTGTACTGGTGTTGGAGGGAAGAAGAAGAAGAAAATGATGTATGTGACCACCAAAAATGCAGGTAACAAAACCAGCCCTGTAAAATTTTATTTGCACTGAAGTCATTTTTTTTTTTTCTTTGCTCTTCCACCTATGTTCCTCCCTCTTTCTTTTCTTTAATCCTTCCTGTCTTTCTTCCTCTCTCAGAGTTTGACAGACATGAGATTCTGCTTTACGAGGAGGTGGCCAAGGTCCCGCCTTTCAAGAGGAAAACTCTGATTTTGATTGGTGCCCAAGGTGTGGGGAGGCGGAGACTGAAGAACAACCTTCTACTGAAGGATCCTCAGCTCTTTGGCACCACCATCCCATGTATGAAATCTGATGTTAAAGAAGTTTGTTTCTACAACCATTGCTCTATTAATTTTATTAATCAGTGTTATTTATTAATTGCCTTTTGGGGGATATTTTTGTTTGGTTGAATTGTTTTTTTATTTAAATTTTTTACACTGCACCTTACTGACACAGCAGCGTGAACTGAAGTGTGACATTATTTCCTTGGATTTACTGTTGTCTGTAGTAAATAGGAAATGTAAATCAGAGGGAATTTCCTGGAGAAATCCTTAGACTTAAAAACTGTCCAGATACAGCTACTCCAAATCACTTGCGTGCTTTAGTTTTGATACAGTGTTGCTTAAAGCAAAGCAGGATGTGTATTTCAATTCAGAACAATCATGTAGTATTTGTACAATATTCGATAATAGGCCACATCAGTGGTTCCACTTGAAAATCTCAAAAATGCTGGCAGCCCCTATCCGACCCCATAACTACAAAAGCTGAGAAAGGCCATACTGGCAAATATTTTATTATTAGTGTTTTTGTGTCTGTTCAGATACCTCCAGAAAGCCCAAAAAAGGGGAACGGGAAAGTCGGATGTACGCCTTCACCAGCCGTAGCAAGATGGACACCGATATCAAGAATGGTCGCTATCTCGAACACGGAGAGTACGACGGCAGTCTCTACGGAATCAAGATCGACTCGATCCATGAGGTGGTTGAGGCAGGACGCATCTGCATACTGGATGCCAACCCTCAGGTACACACACACGCTCGCACGCACGCACGCTCGCTCGCACGCACGCGTTATATTATGGAATCAACTAAATATACGTTTGATGAGAAGGCACTGAAGTTCACTGAACTCACTGTTGTGTTGATGAAACCAGTTTGAGACGACTTTAGCTTCGTGACGTGGAGCATTTTCCTGTCCGGTGTTGGTGAGTCTGTGTCCACTGCAGCCTCAGATTTCTGTCCTTGGCCCAGTGTGTTCTTCTGCTGTTGTAAACCATCCGCCTCACGGTTCGATGTGTTGTTCGTTCTGAGATGCTTCTCTGCTCACCACAGCTGTAAAGAGTGGTTATCTGAGTTACCGTAGCCTTTCTATCAGCTCGAACCAGACTGGCCTTTCTCCTCTGACCTCAACAAGAGCGTTTCCGTCCACAGAGCTGCTGCTCACTGGATGTTTTTTGTTTGTCAAACCATTCTGATTAAACTGTTGAGCCACAATCAACGTCACTGAGATCACATTTTTTCACCAATCCTATATTTAATGTGAACATTAACTGAAGCACCTGACCTGTATCTGCACGATTTTACGCATTGCAATCAGTCACCGCTGGTCTCTAAGGAGCTCCATTCAGTAAGTCTGGCGTCATGTGCGTTGCTCAAGGGCATCTCATATCAAGTAACACTGAAGTACAAAGTTAGTCATTCACTGTCACCACTCAGGAATCCCCAGCCAGTCAGTTGACCTAAACCCAACTATGTAAGTTCTCAAAGAAACCTTAGCGTTTTAACAGCTTTGTGTGTTCTTGTTGCTTTCTAGTCTCTCAAAGTGCTGAGGACCTCTGAGTTCCTGCCCTACGTGGTCTTCCTCCAGTCTCCAGACTTCGAGGTGCTCAAGGCGATGAACCACTCAGCTGTAGACGCAGGGGTGGTTACTAAAACACTGACGGTGAGAAACACTTACTGTATGCTCATGCTCATGAAGAGAAAACACCAGAATAAGAATATGCAAAACTCAAAGTCATGTTTTTTTCCTGTCTAAGGATGAAGAACTGCAGAGGACATGCAGCGAGAGTGCTAAAATGCAGGCAGCCTACGGTCACTACTTCGATCTCAGCATCATTAACGACAACCTGGATGAGACCTACCGCACTGTCAAAGCCGCCCTGGAAACAGTTTCCAAAAACCCCCAGTGGGTCCCCGTCACCTGGGTGTTCTAGAAAGAGGCCGCGGAGGAAAGGAGTGTAAGGAACAAGAAAGACAACAAAGGCACTGAAAATATACCACTGTGTAAATAATGGATGTTGATATTTAGATTTTGACACATTTCCACTGAGATTCAATCTGCCCTTTAGCATTATCTTAGCATCAGAACACTTTTTCCTGATTGAAGGTCCCGTATTTTACACCTTTGATGTGTTTTATTTGTTGATCCATAAGATATATTTGTGGTTTTAAGAACTAAAACCATCACAGTGTAGTTTTACATCTGCTTTCTCAGGTTTCTCTCTGGAGCTCTAGTAAAAACAGGTCAATGATTGGCTGACTGTTTTCTGAGTGATTGGTGGATCCAGGTGGGCGGGGCCTGGGCTGCTTTGTTGTTACATCAAAGTTACAGAAGTCCTGACGGCTCCTTTTAAGGTTCAGTTTCTGAATACAGCTGTGTGCATTTCTTTGTGGGCTTTGATATTTTCACAGTTTTAATATAGAAACTAGACCTGCTTTATAATCAAAAAAGACATGGAAATAATCCTTCATACAGTGTGGGACCTTTAAGTAACAGCTTTGCTGGATAGTGTGCAGAATATCTTCTTGAAAGTGTGTAAATACTACATCCATTATTACACAGTATGTATTATTCAGAACAGAGAGGAGGGAATCTGAGAGAAAACAGATGAGCGACAGGGTGGAGCAGATCAATGAGGTCCTGAATGTCAGAAATTCACAGATTTTACCTGGACATATCAAGGTGTGCGTGTGTCTGTGTGTGTGGTCCTCTTTGTGCATGGATTTTAGAGCAAAGTTTTTTGTATGTTTTTAAATTATTTGTGCCATTACTGATGATCATCAGCAGACTGTAATTGTTTACATTTCATGAGAGTGAACACTACTGATGGTTACACTAAATCTACAAGCTATGAAGGGTGGTAAAATTTAGCTGACAAAATGTTTAACCTATAAAATTATAAAAAAAATATTGCGATATATAAACATAGAAGCCAAACAAATGTCTATTCAGTTTACAATAATATGACATGAAAAAGGTAAGCCATTTCTATTATTGTCATTAATGCATTTTTTTTTTGTAATCGATCATTTGACTAACATTTTCAGTTGTAAGTAGCACTCGCTTCAACACAGTACTATTAAATCCAGCATATGCAACACTTCTGTTGCTGTGTAAGGCCACAGATTTCCTCATGTCAAATTATTTATTTATTGGATAGTGTTATACTTAAAACTAAGTGTGATCGAGTGCCAACGACGACGAGCAAACCTCACAGTCCCTCTGCTCTGTCAGTGTTGAGAGAGTAGGTTGCCTTTCTTGTTTTTTATTTAATATAGTTACACACACACACTCTCAGGCATCTAAGGATGTCACCATACCCTTATTAGAAATTTGGCTTAGCCAGCATTAGCATTAACAGCCTTTTACTTACCAGTCTAGAAGAAGCGTTGTAAGCTCAGCATCAAACTCGTTCGTTAGCACGCTAACCAGATAGCAATGGCCTGTCTCGTCACTTTCTGAAAGATAAAAGTCAGTGTTAAATTCTGACGGACTGAACAGTAATGACTGTAGCCTGCTAATGTTGTGAACACCCAACTCATGTTATGAGCTGTCGCCATGTTAGCCTAAACAAGCTAACATTAGCCTTTGTCGACGTTGTGTGTGGAGCTATGCTACAACAGATGCCAGCTGTCGCAATTTGCAAACAATAACATTTAGAAAACATGTTGTTAATATAAAGTTAACGACTAAAATATCTCAAAATATCTCCATACATGACACTTGTTGCTGCACCTCCACATGTTAGTATTAACTGTTTCTAGTAGCTGCTGGAGCAGTCAGTCACACCAGTCAGACTGTCGGGCATCATGAGGCGGTCAAACATCTACTTGCTGAAACAAAACTGTCTATTAGGTGTGGAATAGTTGATGCTGACATTATGAAGCGACTTACAGGCTAAGAACAAATATATAAAGAGAAAATCAGTCAGATCAGTTCCCAGTCGCACACTGGTCATGAACACAGCAAGTATTACCCAGTGTCTCACACACACATACACACACTCACACACACAGAAGCTTGGTTTTATTACAGCACTGTATTTCGTAAGAACAGGTAATTCTGTTCAACACCTAATACACCCAATTTGCACTTTTTATTTTGTAGTATATATAATTTAAAATAAAACCTCTTCGTTGTATTTATTAACTCAGTTGTACACAGTTTGTAGATAGCATCTAGATACACAGTGATATAATAGATACTGATATAGTAGGTATGAGATTCTTGCCTAGTATTTGCGGTATGTAACACATTAGTGATAACTTTAAGAATGTCAGTAAAGACATGTATACTGTCTTTTGCTTTTTCTAGTGTTGTATTTTGCACTCTCAGGCCACCGTACGTGTGGCACTGTCCATGGTGCCAACTGCAGAAAGCTCCTCTAGCAGCTTGTTTGTACTCAGATCTTTTATTGTGGCAGCTAACAAAATACTTTTGATGTACAATGAATCGTTGAACGATACTTGGCAAAAAAAAATTGGTGTTCAGCAAATACAAGCACTGACAAATAACTGACACTAACAGACCAGTTGTTATTAGCATTTCAGTATTAGAGAAGACACTTTCAGTCACTCAGTTTTTAGCTCTAGTTTTTAAAGTGGCTTAAGCAGATTTTTGTCCGGCAGCTATATTTGGATCTCTGAAGTGTTTGTCGCTCGCTCCAGGACATTCCAAAACCTCACTGTGTCCCTTTTCTACAAAATCTCATGAACGCAATAAAACTCTTTTGTCACTGTCTCTTTACTTAATGATATATATTTCAATACAACCATAACTCTGAAGTAAACTGGCCTGGTCTTTATTCAGTTCCCACGGCTCACTGACAAATATCTAAAATAGGAAGTGGCATGAAGTATAGGTTTACTGTACATACTTTATGTGTGTTGTGTACGTACTAAATATGTACTATTGAAGGGTCCCATCTCAAAATGCTACATAACAAAAAACAAAGTTACCTTAAAGGTGTACTCCAGTGATTTAGTATTGTCCTTCCATACATACCCATGCCCAAATGTTTGCCCTGATGACCCGTGGCTGACAGGACCAAAGCCGAACATCATTTCAAAATTATTGTCCAAACTCCTTCCAACCTGTCAGGTCCCGTCAGGTATCCACTCTCTATTTAACAAACTTCAGAGAGCTTCCCTCTGAGCAAAAGCTACATTACACAACTGTTTTCACAGGGCGAGAAGTTCCCATCCGTACTGTGTAAAATCACTGGAGTGGCCCTTTAAAAAATCACAAGCCTGCTTTTCAAATGAAACCTTAGCCCTAACCAGTCACACACTGTAAATGCAGATGAATGAATCTAATTCTGGAATGAGACACAGTGGTCAACAAAAAATGTTTACAATATAAGACGCCTTTCTTTCCTCAAAGCAAAAGGACAAAATCTCTACAGACACATTACTCTAAAAGTGGACAGAGTCGAGCTCGGAACTTGTAATTTTGTTTTAGAATTGAGGATTGTAGAATCAGATATTGTTGATGCTTCTGTCTATACTGAATAAATTATTGATTTGATTGAAATAAGCAGGATTGTTGTGTTTTTTTCTGTAGACAATTTCTGGTTACAGTCTTCAACACATTGATATCCATGTTAACAGGATTTATATAGTCAGTTTACACCTGTATGTGCACTTATACTTCCTTGTATGCAATTGTTTTTCATCATTTGTATTTTTGCTTGTGCATATTACTCAACTTATTTTGATTCTTGTCTATAATCACCACAACTTATATGTATAACTCAATATCTAAAGTTATCTTTATTAAGTTTTATCATTCAATTTTAGGTCAAGTTGGTTGTTTGTGTCTATATGTCAGCCCTGTGATAGACTGGCTGACCTGTCCAGGGTGTACCCTGCCCTCACCCAATGTCAGCTGGGATTGGCTCCAGCCCCCTCCCAACCCTATAAGGATAAGCAGTTCGGATGATGGATGGATGTTTAATTTTACTGTGACTTTGTGTCATTTGGGTAGCTAATAAACAAAATATAGAAAAGAAAAAAGAAAAAGAAACAAGTTATTTTGATGTTTTGTGAGGTCACTGTGACATTGACCTTTGACCACCAAAATCTAATTAGTGTTAGTGAGATATTACGTTCACAAGAATGGGGTGGGCGGGCGGACACACACACAAACACACAAACACACACACACACACACACACACGAAAGTTGGAAGGCAAGCAACGGTACCGTTAGGGAGCAGGAGGATCAGAACCAGGTGAGCAGTCAGCAGGCGGACGAACCAGCCACAGGGACCAGGAAGTGCAGAGGCAGAACTCGCGGTCGGGGACAGAAGGCTGAGGCGTTTACCGGGGCAGGGACGAGCAGAGTCGATACCGGGTCAGTCCGGAGATGAACGCTGGAAAGTCTAGCATGGATACAGAGAACAATCTGGCAGTGAGTGAGTGAGTGGACCAAGGCTGATTAAATACTGGCTTAATTGGAGATGGAGTGCAGCTGGGAGCAACAGGTGGGGACGGTGAGGCTGGTGAGGAGGTGTGGCAGAGAGGTGAGTGTAAAAACACCAGAGAGATCAGGTAGGAGCAGAGCCGGATTGTGACAACATATGAATATTTGTTGTGTTTTTCCACTGAAGCAGCCACACTGAGGCCTCTGGGACTCGTCATTAATCTTTACTAACACACTCATCCACCTCAGCCCGGTTAGCCAGAAAGCTAAATGTTCCCAGTGAACAGCGTCCCGTTCACAGCATCTTAGCTCCGAAAGCATCTTTGTTAACTTTCATGCAGTGGTGGCAAGATGGTTTCAGCTCTACAGTAAGATTTTTGTAAATGCACCCATCCTGAGGCACTTCAATAATGAGCAACAAATTGGTGGTGGAAAAATGGAGTCTGATGAAATCTCATGACTTTGGTGTGGAGAATGTGTTATCTGCTCTGCTCTTTGTTGAGTTCGAATTTTCTAAATGTCATGTGTTCTATGTCCTTTTTATTGTGCTTCTTAATAACCATCCTTCATCCTTACTCCTTCACTCCACCCCTCACTTTAACCTTCTCCCTCTCTGCACTCCAGTACTCTTTCTGAGGGAGGGCATGGTTGGAGAGTAGCTTCCTTCTTTCTCGTCTCACCCACTTTTCTCTTCATCCTTCACTCCTACCTTCTCCTCATCACTTCTTACTTCAGATTACTTCCTCTCCTCTCCATCCTCTCTTCTGCCATGTGGTGGTGGACTGTGTTGGGCTGTGTGCTGCTGATGGCGACACTCACCTTATTCCTGAGTACTCGTCGGCGCTACAAGGTGTTCAGCGAGAAGTGCCTGAGGCCCCCGGGACCCTTGGTCACTGACAGCAAGCAGAGGGACGAGAGGCTGAAGAAAGGTAAGAAAAAAAAAAAGTGCAGTGTCTGACCTTGATTATTGTGCATCTCCACTTCTAAATATTTTATTTGTCCCTTAATGGACAATTAAGGGCAAGTGTGTTTGTGTGTGATTGGACCAAATCGTCTACTTTGGCATCCAGTTTAAACGCACACCTTTCAGTGCAACCTAGACATATCATCAGTGACCCTGCAGTCATCGGGTGTTTCAGGTCTTTCAACATCAGAAAGCCTCGCCCAGGTGACCCAGCCAGGGTTGATCATTGTCTAGGTAGCTTAATTTACCATTAATACGTTAAATTTGTAAATCTTAAGACGACAGAAAATTCCCTGTTAACAAGTCTATTTCATGCATCGTTTTAGATTGGGTGCTACCACTTCATCACCCTACATAGGCCTACAATCATTTCAGAGAGAAATCAACCTACCTATGAATTGAGGTTAGGAAATAATATTGATTTTACGGTGACATTATCAACAACTGCATCTTTTGTTGGCTACTGGTACTTGCCCACGAGATGGCAGCATTAGAGCACAAATGGTAACCTGTTGAATCTTTCTGATTAAAGGAGACAAGCGGTATTTTTTTAATGTAACTGGTGTGAATTATATTTCACAGTGTGAAGATTATTCAAAAAAATTTAATTGTCCTTTTTCCCTCTCATGAATCGACAGCTTGAACCACAGTTCTCCTGTTTAAAACACCACATTTGTGTTTAGAAAGAAACACACAGCGTCTGTTGTTCACCTTCTGGGTATGAATGAGAACCTGTAGAGACAGAGCATGTGAGTGGTGGATAAATAGCATGAGCTAGATAATTGAAACTATTTGATTTAAAACACAATAGCTTTTTGGCTGATTAGCAAAAAAATAAAAATAAATAAAAAGGAGCAAATTCAAAATATTTTTTTCAGTCTGGAGTATAGACGAGTGATGGAGCACAGTTTCTTTTTGCTCATAAAGTTTAATGAATGTGGATGAGAGAAAAAAAAAAATCAAGAAAGGCTGTTTTTAAAACCTGTGCGTCTCCTTGCAGGTTTTACTGCGGATCGTGTCCCGCCTGCTCTGGATGCAGTGGTGATTGGAAGTGGTGTGGGAGGTCTGACAGCAGCGGCGGTTTTGTCCAAAGCCGGGAAGAGAGTTTTAGTTCTGGAGCAACATGATCAGGCCGGAGGCTGCACACACACCTTCGAGAATAAGGGATTTGAGTTTGATGTGGGTAAGATACCAGTACACGTACAGAACAGTATATAAACACACACATACACACACATCCCTGCAGCTGCAATGTACCTTTTCCTCCAATTAGTAAAAGATCATAATAATGTGTTCAAACAAAGATTCACAACTGGAATATGGAGCCTAAACGTTTTCTTACATTGTGGAGGCTCTGTGCTTAACCAGACAGTCAACATGTTTTATATTAGTTTCATATTCAACTAGAATTACCGTCTCGTGATTGTGTGCCTCCACCAACCAGTCAAGTTGCAGGGAATATGGTCACAATTTCCTCTTACAGCATTGAATGATAGCCAGGAGTGTTTTTGCAGAGCATTATGATGTCACAATGAAGTTGACCTTTGACCTTTTAGATATAAAATGTCAGCACTTTATCATTTTATCTTCCTCTTGTTAAATTGTGTTGGAAATTCTATATTTAAAGTGTGAAGCAGATTCATAACATTTTTCTGAAGAGTGGAGCTCAGCAGGTATTGATCTAAGAGGATTAACCAGTTTATCAATTGTACTTAATAGAAACTTAAGAATTATTCAAATTTTCTGTAATAATTTGAGAAGAGTAATGCTGTTTGGATTTCTTAACCTAAAATTTGGTTTTACGCCACTTGTGCTCACATTTATGCCAGGCTCTTTTTGTTGCCCTGTTTAGAGCACCAGAAATTACCTACGTTTTTATAGTTGTAATGTCATCCATAATTTCTGTCTCTGTAAAGTTAAATTAACAACCAATTTGTCACACAAAGACAGGGAAGGCATATTCAAATCTATGTGTGACCAGGTACACCTTACAGAGTCATGTGATAAAATCAAATGTGTCTGCACAAATGGAGCATCTGTTCACTAACTTTAACTCTGCCACCTACAGGTATCCATTACCTGGGCCAGCTTCACGAGAACAGCCTGCTGAGGATTGCTCTGGATCAGATTACAGACGGACAGCTGCAGTTTACACGTCTGGGGCAGCACTTTGACACACTGTTCCTGGGTCAGCCTGACCAGCGCAGGTAGGGCGTGCCTCATTACTTGTTACAGCATTTTAGAGTTTCATTCTTTCTTTTTCTTTGTTTCTTCTGCAAGGCTTTTCTTTATTTGCTCTACATCGCATCTCATTACCAGGATTAACCAACCATAATAAATGAAATAAACAAAATCATGAACTGTGTGTGTTTTAGTAATACTTTCTAAGGCTCCTCCATATCTTAATACATCATAAGTGTTTATTTTTTCACACTCTTGAGAGTACACGTCCTACCTCACTTCTCTGTCATTCTCAGGGAGTACCATATGCATGCAGGGAAGACTGAGATGGCAGCAAGCCTAAAGAAGCAGTTTCCAGGAGAGGAGGAGGCCATTGATGAGTTCATGAGACTGATGAAGGTACAGGGAGGGGGATTAAGGTTGTGGAGTGGAGTCTTTTTTGTGCGCCCACTCGTGGCCATCATTCATAAGCTCAGTAGTGGTATTCACTGCTATACAGATGACACCCAACTGTGTGTAGCAAAATTG
Source organism: Seriola dumerili (assembly GCF_002260705.1). NCBI lineage: Eukaryota > Metazoa > Chordata > Actinopteri > Carangiformes > Carangidae > Seriola > Seriola dumerili. The sequence continues at coordinate 492,654 of NW_019174368.1, forward strand.
AAAAATGCACCTCAGAGGGGAAAAAAAGAACATATCCCCTCTTTCTCTTTGTTTGACTCTGCAGCACCTGCTCACTGTCTGAAAGCACCTTTAGTGCAAAATACTTGAACTTCATTTCTCATATAAACGGTGCTTTATAGGTAAAGTCTCTTGTTAAGTTTGATTAATAAATACACCTGTGTGTCCTCCTCTTTCAGCTAGCCGCAAGGCGGACGCCACTTATCGCCATCTTGAAGATGATACCGTTTTGGCTGGTTAACTTCCTGGTTCGTACCGGCCTGTTACATCGCATGTCTTCAGTGTTCTCCCTGGCAACAACCAACCACTCAGAAATAATGTCCCGCCTCACACAGAACAAGGACCTGCAGGCACTGTCTGCCTACCTGTTCTATGGTGCTCAACTCACTCACACACACACACACACAATCATAAAATCACATTCTCAATGTAAATCTTCTGCAATTACCTTTTTCTATGTGGTTTTCTTTTTAGGTGTCCCCCCGAAAGAGTCCAGCTTTCTCATTAACGCGCTGCTTATTCACCACTACAAACGTGGTGCGTACTATCCACGAGGGGGCGCCAGTGAGTTCGCCTTCCACATCATTCCCGTCATTCAGAAGGCAGGCGGCACTGTGCTGGTCAGGGCTCCTGTGCAACGCATCCTGCTCAACCAGCAGGGGAAGGCCTATGGTGAGAAAGACTCTGTGATGCAGTGGCCTTTTATATTTATATATATATATATATATATATATATATATATAAGTCTGCACAGCTCGTTCTGTTCATGGTGAAACACTCCCTCTCTGACACTCACCAACTCCCTGCCTGTCAAGCAAAGCTATTTCTTAAGTCGTTTTGGGCAAGTCCAAGTCAAGTCAGAATCCGTCATAAGAAAATGAATAATAAAATGAAACACGTTTTCAACATTTTCTGTTAATAATGTCACAGCACTCGTAGTACTGGTAAATTGATCTTAGGTATGCAGAATCAGTTACCACGAAGGCAAATTGCTGTGCCAGCTAAAAGTCTACAACATTACACTGAATACCTTTTGTTGCCTTTTCTTCAACTGCACTGACAAAACAGAAATTGCTATTATTGGCCCCAGCTTTCTGCACCCACAATTTCAGTCATCTCTTGCTCCTCCTTGCAATTATTCTGAGCTTTCTGGAAGCAAACTTGGTGTAAAATTTGACTCCCACTTCATCTTCAGAGTGATGTTTCTACCATCTATGCAGCATTGCCACGATTGGTTCGATTTTGAGTTTTACTGATACAGAGTCCACCATGAGCGTGTTCAGGCACTGATGTTTTATTTTTGTTCTTACGCAAGCCGAGCCGAAGGAACCAACCTAGCGAATCAATAATTTCTTCAGAAACAGTCCAAACAAAGAATAGTAAAAAGAACTTCTATGTATGTGTTTATATCAAAAAAGTTGACTTTCTACGAAGCAATGCTAGATGATTCCTTGTGATGAACAGTATTTATGTGTGTATTTGTGTGTCAGGTGTGACAGTGCGTAAAGGACAACAAGAGATTGAGGTTTATGCCCCTGTTGTCATTTCCAACGCTGGCATCTTCAACACCTTCCAGAAGTTTCTGCCTCAGCAAGTACAGGACAAACCAGGTAACGCAGTGTGTGTAACAGTGCATTGTAGTCTTATCTCATTTGCTGTCTTTTTCCACTGTATGTTACTTGTAACCTGTGTTTGTGTTTGTAGAGATCAAGTCATTGACGGGTATGGTTCGTCATGGTATGGGTTCCTTCTTGGTCTTTGTTGGTCTGGATGGAACCAAAGAGGAGTTAGGGATTGTTTCTACCAACTTCTGGATGTACAAAGACAACGACTTGGATTCATTGTAGGTTTCTTTATATCTTTTTTTTTCCTTCTTCACCTTGTATCCTTGTAGTTTGATCTTACTTCCATTGCTCTGTTCTATTGTATCTTTCATTTTATGGATTTACCTAATGCATTTCTCAATGTGTCTGTGTCTGTCTACATAAAACTATGCATGAAGAATGGAGCGATACTCTAGCCTGAGCAGAGAAGAGGTATTAGGGAACATTCCCATGATGTTCATCACCTTCCCATCGGCTAAAGATCCCACATCCAGCATCAGACACCCAGGTAACACTCAGGCACATGTACATTAATGTATACTCGCTACTTGGTCATCAAATCTGATCTTTGTCACCTTTGATTCCTCTCTTTGCTCTTTGAGTCTGTATATTCCTTTCTGGATAGTGTAGCTTCCAGTCAAAAAAATGCACGGCTGGACTAATGGTCTAAAGTAATTTATTCTGTCTTTGCAGTTCGACCAACGTAAGAGACAGACACAGACTTGATATAAACAGGTCTCGCAAAATAAGTCTCATAAAAACACACTGCCACTACAAACCTACACACCTCAAATATCACACATACTCACACATCCGGGACAATAGTGACACTGCAAACACGTCAAACTATGAGCAACAAATAGCGGGTCTCTGAATTTATATGAAGCCTCATCAATTACAGTTAATTAATCTATGGCTCAGGGATTGAAAACAACAACAAACAAACAAACAAAAAAGATTACAGCAAAAGGCCCATAACCTTAGCCAATCCTTCACATGGGAAAAAACAGTGACAGTCAATGTTACACTCTCGGACAGTCCTATTAAAAATAAATATAATATTAAGCTGTGGCCAAACACATTTTAGGAACCATTGTTTTCATTATATTATCAACTCAATATGCTGTACCTTTAACTCATTCAGAGCTGCAACGTGCTTAATATCAGAGCGCTACTTCCATTGTCCCCCTAAATAAGGCACGTTACACTTTCTTGGACGAGCAACACAGTTGTTCGAGTGAAGAGTGAAGGACTTTACTACCGTTAACGTGCCCCTGCACATATTCAACTGGCCAAAGTTTACCCACAAGCAACAATTTTACTGGACAACCCAGGATCGTTCACTCAAGGAGATAAATGAACTGAAAATGTTGCATCACTCTTTCTTTATTCCCCTTCCTATCTCTCTGCAGGTAAGTCCTGTATGACATTGCTGACCATGGCTCGCTATGAGTGGTTCGAGGAATGGGAGGGGACAAAGCTTGGCAAGAGGGGACAGGACTACCTGGATATGAAAAACAGCATGGCCCAAGAGCTGCTGGAGTGGGCGCTAACCATCTTCCCCCAGTTGCGAGACAAGGTATATGTCAGTGCTTGCATGTAGTTGTTTATGTACTTGTGCCTTCATACGGTTATTTACACAGTAACATCTCTTGTATCCATACTCACATACACATTTACACTCAGCAGAACAGTACGTTAAGCTCTCACTTTCGCTGATTCAAAGTCACCAGTAACAAAGCAATTCAACAGTACAGGCCTAGACTACCAATATCATTAGCTCTCAGGTAATGTTATATAGCTCCCCATTGCATCTTTATCAGATATTTCTATGCAGAGTGTAATACTGCCGTGAGAATTTGTGTTAAATTCCTGCACACTTGATGAATGAGTTGATCAAATCTACATCTAATCCTATCCTCTTATCAAACTAACCACAATTTAAGAGGTCAAAGAAAGTCTTTTGCAGTTGCATGTTAAAATTAAAATTAAAATTGGTTGCTTTGTCAAATCGGCCTGCTGGTATGTCGTTTGAATTAGAGCACAAATTATGCTTTTAAATGAAAAATTGGTCAGACTATCACTGTAAAGATACACTAGTTGATATTTTGTATTTTTGACTACATGTAATGTGAAAGGCATGTAGTCACACGTCCGCAGAGAACCCACACCAGACTCAGTAAGACTTTTTACACATACGGTGATGGTTTGAATTTCTACAGTTCTGTAATCGCCATCATCTACTGTCAATTTTCCTTTTCCCTGCCAGTACAACGTGTACATACTGTATGTGTATGTATGTTCAGGTGGTGATGGTGGACGCTGCCACCCCTCTAACAAATGTCCACTATTTGGGCGCTCCAAGAGGTGAGATGTACGGCGCTGAGCACAACTTGGAACGCTTCACCCCAGAAACGGTTGCTAGGACACGACCACAGACGCCGATCGATGGGCTCTACCTAACAGGTGACTTGACGGGACAGTTTCAAGTGTAGATTCTACAGAGATGTGACAGGTGTGCTCAGCGTTTGTTTGTGTGGGTTTGTGTGTGCGCAGGTCAGGATGTATTCTGTAACGGCATGGCTGGAGCTCTGCACGGCGGACTGCTCTGCGCCTCTGCTGTCCTCAATCAGATCCTCTACATTGACCTTCTAGCCCTGAAGACCCAGCTCAAACGCAAACAGACCAATCATAAGCTGATCTAGCAGCGACCGGGTTGTAGTATAAATGCACATAAATGCTGTTAAATTAATGCTTTACACACACACGCACACTTTACACCTGATTCTCAAATTGAGCTCAATTTCTGGTGTTATTTTAGGATATTTTTTTGTTTTCCATCGGATACCATTGTATCGTGACAATAGTAAAGGAATCTTCCACACTGAAGCTAGCAGGTAGAACACCGGCTGTGGCAGCTCTAATGGAGGAGATGGATGAATTTAAACCCAGAATGACCTACATATGGCCTATTAAATGTGCAGCAAACTGATTTAAAATAATAATCTGTCATTCAAAAGAACGTAGGCGTTAGGCCTCTGCATTCAGGGCTTCATCCCCGGATGTTTTATGAATAGCCCCGGATCTCAAAGATATAAAAAATATGAGGTGAACATGGCATTATCCTGAAATGCAGGAACAGCGGGGAACTTACGGAATAAAATGTCAAACCCAATAATATGAGCAACGTTGCAGAAAGATGCAGAAGCACGGACTGATTTCCATAAACCTGTTGGTGAATGCTGCACTTATCCTCCTGCCTCAAAACATTTCCATTTATCAGTGTTGCATTGTCAGAGAAAACTCATTTTCCAGACTTTTAGGTATGTCAAGCTAAAGCAATACAGTTGAATACAACAACTCTGCTGTTCATTTGTTTGTGCTGCTGTTTAATGCTGTTGTGTTGTTTCTATAGTCAGTCTACACTCATTTCACCCACATAGGATACACAAAATTAAAACCTCCATCGTGGAAATCATGGCGTCTATTTTAATGTTTTTTTTTAATGCAAGTAACTGCAGGAAGTTTTAACACCATCAGTTAGAGCAATACTTCAGCTGTTCCAGACCGCAAGTGCAACACCATATACCCACATTATACTTTTGCTTTCTTTTAAAAAGGCTGAAATGTCAGTGTAATTTAATGTTCCCACAGTAAGACTGGTCGCAGACATGAAAACATGTTCAGTTGCACGTATATTATTGTAATTTCCTCGGTGTAGGGGAAAAGGGCGTATCAGGTGTTTGTTTTTTTTCTTTTTTTGTAAGTGACTATTAAAGAATTGGTACCTAAAGAACAACACTTAAAAACAATATCACACAAACTGCATGTTGTCAAAAAACAATATTAATTTGTGAATAATTCACCCTTTAATGACAGGAGTTCTTGTTCGGAAAGGAGTATCCTGCAGAAATGTGCTGCCTTTATGGCCCATTGGCATTGTAGCTGATAAATGGAGCCACACTTTTGATGTCAGACATTTTTACACCTATTATGCAACACACAATGAAGCCTGGGTGTAACTGGATGTATTCTCTGCATGGCTGTACAAAGTGTTTGTGTAACATTATGTTAGACAGACAATCAGCAGCATTATTAGATCTTGCTACAACCATGCTGCGAGCTTATTGGCTCACTGAAGCTGATGATATTTCCTCCTTAGTTACAGGAATTTGGTGCCAAATAACGAGGCTTTTTTTGATACCCAATAGTAGCTAAGCACAGAAAGCTGTTTTTGTGCCTTATATGGTTAATAAAACTGCTTGACAAAGTGTGGGAAAAGTGTGTGTGTGTGTGTGTGTGTGTGTGTGTGTGTGTGTGTGTGTGTGTGTGTGTGTGTGTGTGTGTGTGTTTGTGTGTGTGTGTTAAAAAGTGTACCACTTCCTTCACACATTAGATGTTGCATATTTCTCACACAAAATAAACCAAGCTCAACCTCAACATCTTAACATTTTATTATCGTCATTAATCTCATCCCAATGAAACTTGAACATATGGATCAGGGCATATAGATTTATATTTAAATTTAAAGTTACACTTTGCACTAATTTTTGATGAGTGACAAGGAAACTATACCATACTATAAACCAAGCAGTCACTTTTGCTTTGAAATATCAGTGCTCAACAAGTTTAGTTTCAGATAAACATTAAAACATGTTCAATCACACGTTTCTTACTTTCATTTTAATGTGTAGGGGAGACAGGCACAGGTAGTATATCTATGTTTGTATGAAGAAAAAAGTGACTGAAACTATGAAATAAATGTCAAATAAGTGAGTTTTCCTTAACAAGTATAAATATATATTAATGTAGTACAATATCTTATATGGTCACAACGTTTCCTCTTTATAACCTCTGATAACTTGATAATGAAAGGGTTGTTGAGTAGAGGGAGGGTCCTGTAGTTTCTTCCTGTCGTCCATCTCCTTTATAAGGAGATTACCTAAAAGCCTGACAGCCAGAGCGTCCACGGTCCTTCAGAAGTGTTCTTCCACGGTAAGAATTGCTTATTAAGTTGAAATATTGAAATGACCTCTTACTCTGTCTGGACTTGGAGGAAAGCTCCAATTTTTTGCATCTGTCTACTGCATGAATGAAGGGTATGTTTTGTGCTCCTGTGTCTGTCTGTCTGTCTGAACAAGTTACCTTGTCATTCAGTGATTATGCCTAAAGGAACTGATATCATGGACACAGCGATGACAGTTGTCAGTGAAGTTGCTGGAGTCCTTCCAACACACCGTCAGTGCTCCATTCAGATCACAAATAAATGCTCAAACTACACCCTGTCTTTCCCCAGGTAACTGCAGTTCTTTTCTGTCTTACATTAAAATCAGTTTATTATTTCATATATCATATATATCAATTTATTAACACTTTTCCACTGTTTCTAGTCTACACATGAACAGTGGTTGGTGCGTGGAGATGCTGCCACCCACAATCGACCCCTCTTCAGTTGGGAAGGGACTGTTCAGCAAGACTGCCGACACTGCTCGAGGAGCTGTTGGCATCTTCACCTACGATGTCCTCAACAAATCTACAAAGGAGTCCACTGAGAAAATAGCTGTCATGTTCTCCGTGCCCTATGACTTCAACTTGTTTTCAAACTGGTTTGCAGTGGGAATCTTTGACAAGGAAACACAGTGTGATCATGATCTGTATCATAACATGTACAACAACCAAGAAAACACATTTGCCAGAAAGAAAGGAGGCTGTTGTCTCAGTTACAAGAGTGATCAAATTACCATCTTGGCTACAATGTCAGACTCTTTCCAACCTGATATGAAGGTTGAAGTAAGTGACAGCTGAAATAAGAGAATTAAATAGTGCTAAGATGTAGCGCAAACCTGGAGCTACTTAATACCACATTTGTGCAATTTGAACTGTATTCTGCTTTGCTTTTCATTGAATGAATAATTTTCTCTTGTAATTTGCCTCAGAGCATGAAGAATCCGTAATGACTTCTGTGCTATAGAAACTGGAAACTAGATTACTATGATTTCAGCTGTAATGTCTTGTGATGAAGTAAACTGTGTTATAAATTGCTTTTATTTTTTTCACTGTAAAGATCAAACATTCAGTAAATCTGCAAAGTCAGTCCTCTTCTGGGTGTGGTCATTCTCAACCATGAGTTCCGTTTTTGAAACAAATAATCTGCAGTATTACTGAGTCAGATGAGAGAGTGGTCTTCCTACGCATACATTAGTTCAGTTGTGACTGTACTTGAATACATACAAACTGCATATTTGTAACAGATATTTCACCAATGAAAATAAGCAACTTTTATTTATAAGTTTTATATAATTTTAAGAAATACACTTATTTTCTTTCTTGCTGAGAGTAAGGTCATAAGATTGATTGATTGAACAGGCCAAATCTGTTTTTTTTTAAAGAAGCTATGTGTAACTTTTGCTATCGCTAAATAGCCAATGTTAGCATTAACAGCTGGGTAGGGCTACCGGTTCAGGACAGACTGGATGCTACAGTGACTGGGTGTTGGAAAGTGAGGAGGACCAGGGCTAACTGGTTAGCATGCTAACTTCAGTAGAAGAAAAGAAGTGATAGAAATAAAAACAAAACAAGAGGGTTGCTTTCCACCTCTGGAGACAGCTCTTGGTGAGTAAAGGAATAAAGTTTAATGCTGAACTTGCAACATTTCTTCTAGACCGGTAAGTAAACAGCTTGGTAACGTAGCAATTACAAAATTTACAAATAGCTCCTATAAACTGTACATAAACCTAAGTGTAAATATGACAATCAGCCATTTTAAGGACATCATGAACCAAACTTTGTCTTGTCTCTTGTGAAGAGAAGTGGTGGGGGAAAACTGTGCTTTTAATAGTCATGTTTTCTTTTGGTTTCCTTTTCATGTAGTACAGAACATGTGGTATAATTGAGTACCCTAAAGTCAGCGACCAAAGTACACTATACTTTTGCTTTATTTCACGTGACAGTGAACTTACATTGAACTTTGGTTACTGAGTTTTCCACAATGCAGCTATTCAATTTGACACCACAGCTGAGATGTTTGTTTCCCTTTAAGGTTGAATAAAACATCTCAACATCTTAATATTTTATTATCTTTTATCAATCTCATTCCACTGAAGCTTGAACATATTCATTAGGGGCATCCATGGTAAACCTGCAGGTCTCCATTTTTGACCTTGGTGAGCCAGGATTCATCTTCTTTATTGGTCTTGTGAATGGCAGCAGAGTCTTCCAAGGCTGAGTCTCTTCCAGACTTGTGATTGGTTGCTCTGTGATGAGACTTGACTTGGCCACCATATTCATGGCAAGGAAGAGAGTAAGAGAGATGACACAGCCCGTTCTTATTCCTCTTCCAAGCCGATACCAGTCCGATGTTTCTGGCCCAGAAGTGACCCTCAGCTGAAAATCATTGTAATAATCCACGATCCGGTCCTTGATCTTGCTGGGAACATGGTGGCAGTGTAGTGTGAGCTTGACCAGTCTATGCGCTATTACCTGTAGAAAATTGCCAGGAGGTCCAACCATAGGACGACAAGGTACTGTCTGTTTTCATGGTCTTCTCTGATGAGCTGCATGACTACACCAGTGTGCTCCAAATATGCAGGAACAGTAGGAACCCCACTGTTCACCCAGGGCCCAATTTAGCCATTATTGAAGAGAAACTTGGTCAATCTTTGGGAAACAATGCTGAAAAACACCTTCTCGTTGACACGCAGCAGTGAGATTGACCAAAACTGAGTGATGTTCTCTGAGTTTTCCTCTTTGGGGATCTAAACTCCCTCAGCACATCTCCACTGGTCAGCAATTCTCCCCCTTCACAATACCACCTTAAAGTTTTTCCATAGGTGTTGACGGAGGACTGGGCAGCGTTTGCAAACTGTGTAGGGTATGTCACTGGGGCTTAAAGGAGAGGTTGAGCATGCCACCTTGATGACTTCCTCAACGTCCTTCAGACTCTGCTCCATCAGACTGAACTCTGTTCTTGAAAGTGCTCTGCTGACGAGAGCTTTGTTGGGTTTCAGTTCCTGTTCCCTCATTCATAGTTTCATGGCAAACATTTGGTAAAATCAAAGGCAAAAAAAAGGCAAGTTGTTACCCAAGTATCCAAGTATGGAGTACAATCTTTGCTGTATAACACATAAATCTTGATCTAAAAAGAATAATGTTTATTTTGTTAGCCAAGAATTTAGACTCTCCATTGCAGGAAGATATTTTATACCCTTAGCAGACAACCATTTGTCTGAAAATTGTACTTATTTTATTTTATTTTGATGTATTCATCAGCAGCAACTGTGCATTTAAAATGAATACGCTTTTATTCTGAAAACATCCTTTCCGCCGGCCAGAGCAAAGACAATACTTCCGGTCTGTGTGAGAAAGGCGGATTCGGCGGCCCTACAGAGGGAACAAAGGACGATTGACTGAGTACGTTTACGCTGTTTCCAGCACTATTACTTGAAAATGTAACATTTTTTGCCATTTCTTAACTTTGGTGTAAAAATACTTAAAATATATTTGCGTTGCCTTTTAGTGATTTAGCTAGTAATGGTTATTACCTCCATGTGCAGAGCTAGCGGGAGCTGGTATTGTTCCTTACTTTAGCTACAACAGCGAGGTTTATTCAATCATCCTGCAAGCGTTGCACACTTCAGAAGTGGCAGTCGGTCTGTACAAACGCGTATTTTGTGTGTACACGGGTTCAAAATTATTCCAAATTAACTAATTAGATATGAACTTCAATATTATGGGGCAAATGGTCTCTTTGTGTTAGCAGGTTTGGCTAGTAGGCCAGGCCGGGTATGCTAGCTTTTAAGGCCCCGTCAGCCGTTGTTGTTGTTATTAATGGTTACCAGCGGTAGTCAGTCATTTTCCGGTTTCTTGTTGCTGCTTTGCCTAACAAGCAACTAAACTGTAATAGCTGAGTGATTGCAGTTCAATTAATGTGGGTGATTTCTTTGTCTTACCCAGGTTAACCAGTATAAAAATGGCCTGTTCCCCATAACCCAATCTGCAGCCACGATGTCAAGTAAGTACAAATACATTTTACTATTGGTGACGAAAATCCACTTAATGGTGGTGGTTGTGTTCCTATTGATATTACAGAGAACATATTTCATGGTTTTGTAAATAACGACCAATCATTAGTAACTGGTTTCCTTTGCTTTCATTCATTACCGTTGCCCTTTTTTTTCTTCGTTCAGAGACTCGATCACCAAATCAAATGTTAACATTTTGTTTTAGTTGTTAATATTTGTAGATGTAATAACAATCCTATCATTCTTGGGGTACTGGAGGGACATTGCTTGATATCAGTCCAATTTACATGTCTGTCTGTTCTTGCCACATCATTTTTTTTCACGAGGTTGGGATAATAGGAACAACAAGATAGTGAGCTGATCAGATTTAAAAATTCATAGTGTGTGTAAAAATGGCCTTCCTGGTCAAATTTAGGTAGATTCTATCTACTTGGATTTAAAGGTTTGGTTCAGCTAGATGTCTCCAGGACCACATTTTGTCGTGTTGACGCAGTTTTAAAAATACTCAACATTCATACAGCTGTTTGTTCAGCAATACATTTGAGGTAGAAACTAAAGAAACTGATCTCCCCCCAGTTACACTATAAGTTTAATAGCCCATAGGAAGATGCAGTGCCTGTGAACATCATCTGTGACGTGAAAACATCTCATTTATATACTCACGATATCTCACACCATATGTGATATTTTTCATAATAATGAAAAAAGTGTTTTTTTTTTCTCAGTGATACATTTTATACTAGAAAAATTAGGTCAGACTCAGGGGCTCATTGACTGATGAGTTGTGTTACTGATGTTTAGGTGGCAGACCCAGTGTAGAGGGATTTTATGAGGCAAAAACTATCAATAAAATATATAAACCATACGCAGTAGGTTGATGTAATAACTGACTAACATTACTTTTTTTCTTTCTCGAACAGAACGACCATCCTACGCCCCTCCCCCTCCCCCCGCCCCAACAACAGTAAGTGGACAACTCTGGGTTCCTGTCTTATTAACTATGTAGTAGCCAGGGGCTGCGCTAGGTCACTGTTAGTACACGTTAGTACACTCTTTGGTTCCTATTTTATCTTTCTTTCATACTGTCTTACTCCCTCTTTATCCACTTTTTATATTTCTTTCATTTAATTTCTTCTGTCTGAAGACACAGAAGTTGGCACAAATCTTGTTCAGCCTCCCCATCATCGCTCTCACTCCTGCTTTCTCCTGTCATACCACCACTTATTGAAGGTCTTGCACAGATGGGGTCAGTTTGCCTCGTGTGCTTTTACGAAGCATTGTTGCTACTGGGGAACAAGTTCCTTTGAAATCTGTTTTTAAGAACTTAAAGCTTTTAATGTTAGTAGACTTGCGTACAGTGAAGGAATCAACATGCTTGTTTTGTTGCTTTTCATTTCCTTACATTCAGCAGCAGGGCACAACATGTGTAAAGTTGAGGTGCAATTGTACAGTCAACAAATACAAGCAACTTGTGCTTTAGAAGGGATAATTTGAGCTCGTTGCAAGGTCTTGGTTCACATGTTGTGCACACACTCTGAATGCCAGCCTGCCGAACAGTTGACGCCATGGAAAACAAACAAACAAGCAAAAACATATATTTTCATGTTTCCCCTCCCTTTTCACTTATTTATGTTTATCCCTCTTCCTCTTGTTTGTGAGCCATTTCTCATTCGTGTTTTGTCTCATTTGTCTTCCATCAGCAAATGCCTTCCACCCCTGGGTTTGTGGGCTACAACCCTTACAGCCATCTGGCCTACAACAACCTCCGGCTGGGAGGGAGCTCCGGAGGCTCCAGCAGGGTAATGAATTGATGGAGGGAGGGTATGGGGTTTAGGGGAAGTAAGCAAATGTCATGGACTAAATACACAGGTATGAGGAAAAGGTGGAAAGACAGCGGCATTAAAATTAGGCTCATATGGTCGGGCTCATACAGAGGCTGTTGGGATGATGAAGATGACCAAAAATGATAGAACGTATATATATATATATATTTGTAACGATGGTCTCAGGCTATTTTAATAACTTTTATATGGAAACAAAGAAGAATAGTTTTGCGAAAACCAAAGATATTGGGAAAAGATGTTAAGGATTTGATCAGTGGGAACTTAATGAGATGTGAATTTGTAACAAAGGGGATATAACCTTCATTTGGCTGCATTCATTTGGGTTTTAGACGAGTTGTTCTGTTCAGTTTTATAGTAGAAGCTCATTTGCAACCTCCACAGTTTCTTTTTATAAACGGCTATCATCATTCCCCCAGTCATTCACTGAAATGCACCACAGTTCTCGGGCTCGGTGCATGATGCTAACAGTATCAACAACAACAATATCAACATTGACTGCTATATATTAATTTATTTTTTTACTATTTCAAGTGGGTAAAATCTAGAGCACCTTTATTCTCTCAGCCCCTTGCCCCCAAAAACTTGTGTGTTAGACCTCAATCCTTATAGCCATTTAGAAACCCAGTTTCTCCACCATACTTAATGACATTATGTCAAATGCTATGAAAAATGAAATTGCGCTCGCTATGTCCCTGCTTCTTTTTGAACTCAGACTTTCAACACCTGATCGTGTCGGGTAATGACTGAAACTCAGACACGAGTGACTGTTGCAGAGATTTGTTTGTCGAACGACCACAAGAGGCTGGTTTGTGAGCTTTGCTGCTAGTGCCAACACTGCAGACTTTCTGTATACTGTGATGCTGGGATGGTAATGCTACTTTTTTCAAACAACGGAAAATGATGTGTATCCCATCTTTGCCAACACAGGTCACCTGCCTATTTCGCAACTGATATCACTTTAATAGAAATCTGAACCATGCCACAATTTCTTCATCTTATGCGGACGTTTGACTCCTCACGGTCGCTCATCTTTACATTTTCAACAACATATTTGTGTGTGGGGTTTTGTTTTTGTTAATAATTCTCAGTTATTGTCAAGATCATTTTATCGCCCAGCTCTGTTTCAAGACATGCAAGTGTTGGCTGCTAAAATTAATTTATATCTATTCATGCATGTAAATGGTTTGACATTCATCAGTTATGTTTTTATCCAGTTGTTTGAACACATTACATGTTATGAATTGTCATGTTTACGTGTACACCATGACCAGACCATAATCAGCAGATGTTTTATGATACTTTGTTTGCTTTTCCCTCCTCTCTGAACCTCTGTCCTTCATTTGTTTATTTCCGCTTCACCTACATCCCTTCTATATCCCCATTTATTCATTTCTCCCCTTCTTTGCCCTCCCTTTTTTGTCTTTCTCTCTTTTTCTCTCCCCTTCCTACAGAACTCCTCAGGCATCACTGTCCCAAAGCCTCCCAAGCCTCCAGACAAGCCACTGATGCCTTACATGCGGTACAGCCGGAAGGTAAGCAGGAAGGTAAGACACCCATCCACGGTGTCTGCTTTTACTGCTTGTCCTCCCATCCCCTGAAAAGGTGCAGCGGTTTGAGGGTGGGAGACAGCCAAGCCATGACGCCTCACCACCACCTCAACCATCTAGTGGAGACTTTCCACTCTGTTATCCCGTTGGCTTACAGTAGTCTCCAGTGTTTGTCAAGCGCTAAAAAGAAATAACAAGCATGTGCAAGCATGATCCGCTCCTGCCTCTTTATTTCCCTCCTTGTTTGGCCCTGTCTTCACCGCTTCTCTAGTTTTACGGCTGTAATTCTGCTTAAAGACAAAATCTACTATAAAGATTCATGTTGCCATAAAACCAGTGATTCTGTCTTTAGAAATATTTCATTCTATTCCATCCTGGCTTTTTGCAACACTTGACGCTTCACCTTTTTGCCAGTTAATAAATCTGTCCGCTAGATGCATCATTTAGGAGCCCTTTTTCTTATGCACTTTTCCTCCCTTTATTTCCTTCACTGCCTTCTAGTAGTATTATTTACAATTAACTGCACTTGACCTGTTCTGACCATATCTTTTGTTTGTGTGTGTGCGTGTGGGGGAAACGCTTCTGCTTGTGTACGTGTTTGCGTCTTGTGTTTGCGTGCACATGCAAGGTATGGGACCAAGTGAAGGCGTCCAATCCAGACCTGAAGCTGTGGGAGATTGGGAAGATTATCGGAGGCATGTGGAGAGACCTGACCGATGAAGAGAAACAGGACTACCTGAATGAGTACGAGGCTGAGAAGGTGAGTGGACAGACGGATGCAGGTCTGCACAGTGCTCCCTCTGTACTGAACTCTCCATCAATCAGGCCTTATTACAGCCACTTATTAAAAGCCATATAACAGCCTGCTTGCAGTTTGCCAAACAGCATTTAAAGGAGACTGAGAACACGAGGAAAATTATTCTCTGCTGTGATGAGACAAAAATTGAACCTTTTGGAGAACTCCATCTTAATTCTTTTTCTCTGGTCTCTCTCCCCCTCTCAGATTGAGTATAATGACTCTTTGAAGGCCTACCACAATTCCCCAGCCTACCTGGCTTACATCAATGCCAAGAACAGGGCTGAGGCCGCAATGGAGGAGGAGAGCAGGCAGAGGCAGAGTCGTATGGACAAAGGCGAGCCATACATGAGCATCCAGCCCGCTGAAGACCCTGATGGCAAGTCTTGCTTATGGATGTTTGAAAACCGCAGAGTATGTGTAAGTTACCTGTTAACCTCTTCCCTCATGATGGTCACTTAATTCTCCTCTTTATCTTCTGCACAGACTATGATGATGGGTTTTCAGTGAAGCACACAGCAGCCGCTCGCTTCCAGAGGAACCACCGGCTCATCAGCGACATCCTCAGTGAGATTGTGGTGCCTGACGTCCGCTCCGTGGTCACCACAGCCCGCATGCAGGTCCTCAAGAGGCAGGTCCAGTCTCTTATGGTGCACCAGGTAGGATGGCAGGACTAACCCTAACCCTTTGCCATGCCCGGAGAATATGTGGGCTGAAAGGAGCTCGGTGGCCTCTCCTGCTTCACCCTGTGTCTCTGGTTGATTTTCAGAGGAAGCTGGAGGCAGAACTTCTGCAGATCGAAGATCGTCACCAAGACAAGAAGAGACGCTTCCTGGAGACCACTGACTCATTCAACACTGAACTCAAGCGGGTACAACAGAACTCATTCACATAGACAGCTGAGTGTGTAGTGAGGAGGTGGTTTCAGATTGTTCAACATCCTTTCGAATAACTTTTAACCACAGACTGATTTTATTTAATTACCTGAACAAAATATGAACTTGATCACAAAGAAAGAATTATTACTCCTGATTTGTAAAAGACAAAAGTAGCATGGTCTTTTACAAACCACAATTTTAGGAAAATGAAAATGAGTCATAACACCTCATTTTATTTACATATATTTGTAAACCTGCAAGTTGTTCTTGCTACTTTGCCGTTACATTGGGACTCTTGTAAATTGAGAATTGAGTTGTGTTTTGAATCCAGTGTTTGGTGTGTCTCCAGCTGTGCAGTCAGAAGGTGGAGGTGGACATGGAGAAGCTTGCAGCAGAGATGGCTGCTGCTGAAGAGGCAGCCCGGCGCCGGGCAGAGGAGAGGGAGCGCGAGGCCGCCGAGCAGGCGGAGAAAGCTGCTCAGCAGGCTCAACAGCAGCAGCAGCAGCAACAACAACAACAACAACAGCAGCAGCAACAGCAGCAGCAGCAGCAACAACAGCAGCAGCAGCAGCCACAACAACAACAGCAACAGCAAGAGGCTGCTGGGAACAAAGCTGCAGAGCAGAGCAGTGCTAATGCTAAAAGCACAGCTAACCCCACTTCAGGGACCAAGGAGGAAGACATGCCCCCACCAGTGGCGACAGGTACGTGTTTGTGTTGATTTAATGTTTTATGTCTTTACCAGTGGTTCTCAAAGTGTGGTCCGAGGACCCCCAGAGGTCCTTAAGGTGGTTCCAGGGGGTCATTCATTTTCACTGTAATCCCATCCATAAGTAACACAATAAGAGAAGGTATGACTGCTTTGGTCATGGGTTTCAAGTGTTCAAACATTAATTTGGTCCTAAGCAAATATTTCTGTCTGTACTTTATTACCTCCACAGATAAAGCAGCACCTGCAGAGACCTCTTCAGAACCACATCCTGCTCCACCTCCCGCATCTGATCCTCCCTCTTCTGCCTCTGATAAAGCAACTCCTCCCCCTGAGCCTCCCAGGGAAAGCAGCACTCCAAGCAGCAGCACCCCGAGTGACGACAGCAGCAGCAGCAGCAGCAGCAGCAACAACAACAGCATGCCCGCTCCACCCTCAGACAGCACCCCTGGAGTAGCAGCCCCAGAACCCCCAGTGGCCCCCGAAGCTAATTCCAGTGCAGCTAACCCTAACGTCGTGTCCGCAGCACCTCCACCTCCCCCTGCCTCAGAAGAACCAGCTCCTCCTCCACCACCACTACTACCCCCTAGCCAGAGCAGCCAACAGTATGATATGTAATAGTCGGTGTGTTAGGTACACAGTGGTAGCTGTAGAAATCCTCCCTGTGCTGCAGCCCCCCACCTCTGGATGGAGCGGCAGGTGTGGAAGAAGTGGGATTTGTATGGTGGCTTTTAACACACAGTGCTGAATGGCTGAGGGTCTGTTAGTAAGTTCAGCAAATAGTTAACATGTATTTCAAACACGAGCTACTGTATGTAGGGTTTTCATCAACTAGCTTCATGCATCTGGACCAAACAAGGGGAAATTACGATTTTGCTTAAATCTGCGCATGTTTCCTTTAAATTTATTCAGCAAATGCGAGTGGGTTCAGTGACATGTCACCAAAGAGTACAAGATTTGACCAGACTGTGTTTGTACTCCAGGCATCATACGGGCCGTTCTTCTTTTCTAATTGTGTCACTGAAAGGATTTTTTTTTTCTTTTCTCATTCAAAATAACCTCACACAGACTGATGCTAGAGGGATGTTACACTGCAAATGGTTAGCAATAACCCTACTAGCTGCTGGGACATCATTGTACAGGTATCTCACTCAACACCTTACCTAATCTGCTCCTGCTTATTGTCCAAAATCCATCTGTTACCTCAGATACATTTCCAGTTGTCAGGGTCCACATTCACAATGTTGATAGTAATGCTGATTCTGAATAGGGCTGCAACTAACCATTATTTTCATTATGAATTTAATGTGGTGGTTATTTTCTCAATCTATAAAATATTTGAATTCAAACTTCCCAGGGTCCACAGCAACATCTTGGTTATCAGGGCACAGTTAAATGTTGCAGAGGTTGGGTGAGCCCAGCATTCATGTTAATCACTGGGCCCTGTGCCATCATAAATCCTCCTGCCCCATGGAAGGGAACACCATTCTTTCTCCCTGACTGGCCGCACCTTTAAACTTACTTGAAGTGATAGTTGGGGTTATTTGATGTGGGGTTGTGTGAAGCATTTATCTATAGTCGGTGTGTTGCCTGCAGTAGATTCAGATCGGCGATCTGCCAGGTTTTGAGAAGCAGTCCCCCAGCACAGATGCTGAGCGATGAGCTGCTGCAAAGTAAATGTGTTTCAGCTACTTTAAAAAAAAATGCTCACAGAAAAAGCTAATATCAGTTTAATTGTTGCTTTAATTTGAAAGTTTTCACAGCTTTATCTGCCGTCAAACAGCCCTTTACTTTAGAACTACAGTTTGTGAACCATTGAACTATATTACTATGCACAAGTGCAATCTGCAGATCAACTGTTTGAGTCATAAACGGCTAAGCATAGGTGCGTATGTGCGTAGGAATACAGTAGTTCAACAGTTGAAAAATATTTAGTTTCAAAGGAAAGGGCTGTTTGACGGCAAAATAAAGCAGTGAAAATTTCCAAAAAAAAAGCAACACTTAAACTGATATTAGCTTTTTTTGTGGGCAGCTCATCACTCAGCTTCTGTGCCGGTGTTTCTGCTGCTTCCCTTAACTCACAGCGCACTGATCTGAATCTAGTGCAGGTAACACACTGACTATAGATAACTGCCTCACACAACCTCGCGTCAAATAACTCGAACCATCACTTTAACGTGCTTGTAAGCAAACAGTAAACATTTAGCGGCTTCACCCACCTTTTGAAATGTCTTGTTTTCGACCAACAGCCCAAAACCCAAAGATAATCAGTTTACAAATTGTGACGGGGAAAAAAAGAACACTTTCACGTTTTCAGAGGTTGGACATTTTTGCTTGCAGCAAGTTACTGAAATGATTAATTGATTATCAGAATAGCTGCCTATTATTTTTCTCTTGATAGATGAATCACCTTGGCTCTAATTACGTCTCCCTGCTGTTGTTAGAAGGGGAGTCATGTCATGTAGCAGTGTGTACATTCTTCTATGGTACAAACTTGTCTGTGATACAAAGTAAAGACACCGGGATGAAGTGACTTTAGGAGTTGTTTGCAGGGAGAAGGCATTGCTGTTTTTTTTTTTCAAATACATGCATAACTTCCACTGTGTAGACTTAATACTTTTGGATGTGGCTGAAATGTTTGAATACTCCTCAGTTCTCATGTATAAACCTTTAAATCAGCCCTTGTACTTTTCTGAAATAAGACCACAGGGGTTTGATTATATAGTTCACGTTCAGCGCTGGGCGGATTTTCTGGTGTTGACGGTCAACAATGCATGAAAGGACCCACCACCCCTCCGCCTTCCTCCCTTTTAAAACCCCTGAATTTTCTACTTTGTCATTTTGTTTGATGTGCAAAACAACTACTGTTAGTTCTACTTTGTGTTTTAGAGATCTAGTGGAACCTTTTAGACAAATATAATCAAATTCAGCCTTTGTATTAAACCTGTACTCTTTGAAACAGATGCCATTTCTAAGACATTTCAGTTTAACTGGAGACGACACGTCTGGTCGTCATGGAAGTGACAAGTTTCCAGGTCTGGGGGAAGCCACGTTTTAATTATTTGTGCACCCATAGTCTGCATGCTATACTAAATACTAACCATCATCCTGTAAGCATTTGAACAATAACTGAAGTTTTAGTGAAAGAGTTGAGGCTGAGCATAACTGTTTGTTGAAATTTAAATGTAGGACAAAACTCATAATGTGTGCAAGAAACAGAAAAATGAAGTGATGGGCTCGTTCGTCTCTGAGGTGCTTCTTATAATCTGTGGATGATAAAAATGACCTGCGTTGAGTATAAAAAGTCAACATGGATGTTTGTTCCCTGTATTCATCACATTTATGTAGAAAGAGCTGACACATACTCAATTAGCATTTAATCTGTAACGTTTAATCTGTAAGAGTTTCTCTACAAGTTGAGACCATTTTCTTAAAGACTGCATTACTCCTTTAGACTGGATATTCCCGTTAACACCACAAGTGTTCAACAACTTCAGCAGAGAAATGCACAGGCTACCCTCATCCAAATGTAACCTCAGTCACTTATGCATTTAAAGGACTATTTTCTTACTTGAATTGGACTGTTTTTAGTAATATGCCTCTGTTTTTTGCATCTTTTTTTTGTACTGTCTAAACTTATCTATCCAAATAAAGGTGATTTCTCAGTCGTTGGCTGTCTGACGTTTTTCTGCTACACCAGCAGGTGATAGTAGTAATTTTCTTTTTGTAATATTTTCCCATAACTTTGGAATTAAATTTGAAAATCAGATCTTAATTTATCTTGGTTGAACTTTTTTTTTTTTTTACTCATTATTTGGGGGTTTTAATGTTTTTTATTTTTCCAATGTGGTTGTTCACTGTAGTTTCCTGTACAATATACAGTTTACTTTCAAAGGAAAGATAATAGTACACCATAAACCATAATAGTGAAGATACAGATAAACAGTAAATACAATCAAATAAAATAAAAAAATTTAGAAAGTGCAGTGAGCTCTATATATCGAGACCCAAGTGTTTGATTACAATTATGTTATCAAGAAATTACTATAAACCAATAAACTTAAAAACCCAGCTCAATATTTTTAAACATTAATTCATCCTGCTGTGTTTATGCACTGGATTAATTCATACTGTCTAATGTGGAACACTCACCATTAATGTGTATTAATGTACACAGTATGTGCAGATGTAGTCTTCCATATTCCTGAGAAAAATAAGTATATACTATACTGCATCTGTATATGATAGCATATAAAACAATATTATGGAGTATTAAACAATTTAGTAAAAAAACATTAAGCATGTGTATAGAAATGCATTTATATGTGAGGTTTACATGCAATGCAGTTTATATTATAAAGTAAAAGTGTAAAATAAAAGTATATATAGTATAAGTATATAATGCAGAATGCAGAAAAAATCCTTAAAAATCCTGCTTTTTAATTCTATATTTAAAAAAACTTATTTCCTGAATTTATTTCACTGCAGCTAAATTAAGTCAAAGTGGAGCTCTGGAGTTAGTCTCTGCATAGGGACTTGTGGCCACCAGGGGGCTCCAGACTAGAGACCTCAGAAGTTGAGGAAAATATGTATTGCAGAGACAAGGTTGTGATTTTGCTGGTATTGGTTTTACCTCCACAGACTCCACTGTTGCGTGTGGAAAAATTATAATAACTGTAAAAAGTAATGCATCATTTTAAAACATTAAGAATGTTTTTTCGAAAAGGCCCCAAAAAAAGCATTGAAGTTAACAACATACATCTTCCTGACAGTAACCGATCTGGTATCACTTCATAATATTGGTACACATGTTGAACTAATGCACGAGAAATACTTGACTCAGGATAATTGAATTAATTTATTCAGGATGTATCATAAGATAATGATTGATTACCTTATAGCTGATTGATGGTACATCCTGCATTAAACCGTATCCATTATTTAAGCATGTGTTTTGAACCCTTATTATAAAGCGTATGTAGTTTGTACTCACTATATTTACTTGCAGCCTATAATCTTCAGCAGAATCCATTTGTCTACTACACTAAACTAAACTAAACTAAACTCATTTTCTTGACAGTATCTCATCTCTTCAGTATAAAGACCAGCTCATTTTGAGTTGTGGAGTTACTTTATATTTATAAAGTTATTGAAGTCTACTGCTGGCTACTTCCTGTATAGCCTTGATGAATGAATGAACTGAGCCTCGGTTCAGTGTCACCCCGAACTGACGCGCATGTATGAGCGTCACTGACGCCCGTGACTGTGGGAGGAGACGCTCACTGGAGCGCAACAGATAAACACACGGACAGTGTTGATGTCGGTGCGGGTAACCTGTCCACCATGAGCCACCGGTACTGTGCGCTCAGCTGCCTCCGCGTCGCGCTCGTCCAGCTGCCCCTGCTGCTGCTTCTCACGCATGGTCCGGGGCGCGTCGCGGAGCTGGCGGTGGCGGCGGAATACTCCTCCAAAACCGACTTGGACTACGAGTTCGGGGACTACAGGGGCAAGTGGTGTATCGACGACCACGGTTTCGTCTACGGCATCGGAGAGGTTTATTACCCGAGCCCCACGGCGTGTCCGTGCACGTGCACCGTGGACGGTCCCGTGTGCGTCCGACCCAAGTGTCCCCGCATCCACCCCCGGTGCACGCGGATCAGATATAAGGCATGCTGTCCAGTGTGCGAGGCTGTGGCCAGGGTCTGTGTCTACGGGGGCAAAGTTTATCGGCTTCTAGAGGAATTCAGGGTGAGAAAGATCCAGTCACCCACCGTCACCCCACACCACCCCCTCCCATTGACAAGTTCACAAAGCTTCAGGTGCAGAGCTGCAGCTGCTCAGTGATCGTGCGTCATTTCAGATTTACGCACATCACCCATCCGTATGTGATTTCCTTGTATTGATTTAACCCTCTGTAGTTACTTAACATTACGTTATTTCTCATTTATTTTGGTTGCATGACATAATATTTTGCACATGTAAACTTTCAGGTGTCTGTTGACACTAAATGTGATTTTCTACTGTATCCATATAAAATTATCATTATGTTCATAAAGACTATGGATATTTGGATATTATCCTTGCTGTATGTACCCTGTTGCCTTTAGGTACCCATCAAATCCAGTGCACACAGCAGAATACACATGGTGCTGCACTGGTGTGTGTCAGTTAGTTTGTGGTTTTGTGTTTTCTTTTATGAAGAAATAGGCTCAGAATATGAAAAATAACTGAAAAAGCAGAAGTCTTAAAGCTACAGAAGCTCTATGAGACAGGGCACAGGATTAGGTGTTAGGATAAAACATCTGTGTCTGCATAATCCAGCCTGTAAATATTCCCCTGCTTGGAAGTTCTCCTGATTTCTTGTCTTACAACTCTCACACCAGTTTTAACCAGGGCTGCGAGAAGATGTTTTAAGTTGGGGTTGCTGTAGTGGGAGGAGCATTTTACCCCAACCCATACAATATGACCCATACAAATACAACATAGGCCCTACAACAATACTACTGCAACACAGACCAAAAAAGCACCATCGGTAACAACAACAGCAGCCAGGTCTATAGACACACTCTTACTGAGCAAATGCTATTGCACAATACTACCATAACATTGCAATGTCCAAAAGTCTATTGCACAAGGCACACAAGAACATATTCAAATGTGCACATTTTTTCAACAAAGGTATATCAGTGTGATGTTAAAAGTAACGGAATATTAAACTGCTCGGCGGCAGCTTGAATGAAATGATTTACCTTGAGCTGCGGGCCAGGTGCTCCAGTAGTTGTAATAATCCATATGTGGCCTTCCGCTAACGTGTTATGGAAATGAAGTCTCTCATAAG
The DNA here is from genome assembly GCF_002260705.1 of Seriola dumerili. Lineage (NCBI taxonomy): Eukaryota > Metazoa > Chordata > Actinopteri > Carangiformes > Carangidae > Seriola > Seriola dumerili. Next base: position 515,908 of record NW_019174368.1, read on the forward strand.
GGCATGGATGTCCAATGAGTTCGAACTGTCAGTGTGGACATGCATCAAGGAGAGGTGAGTTTGTCTCTTCTGGGTCTTGGTAGTGCGGAGTCATGTTTTCACGCCATGCAAGGTGGGGCACCAAATCAAGCGGTGTCCCTCTGCTACATTTTCACGCAAGCAAAACACACTACCGGAAGACACTCCGACCACTTCCATCTAGCAAACCAAGTTGGTGTAAATGCACACCTGAAAGTTTCTGTGTCGAAACGTCTGGCCGGGAAACTGAAGTGGGGTGGCTGGAAAGGCTCCTCAAATACCGCCAAGTCAGTCCTAGCTTGACACCTGTTAGCAGCAGGCTCCTCGCTGATAGTCCGGCAGGTGTCTTCGTCTCCAAGGAAAAAATACAACCAAACTAAAACTATGTGGCGCTGTTAGAGCTGCTCTCCTGGGAAGAATCGACTTCATCTCTCTTTAGCTGGTGGTTTACCAAAAAAAAATGCAATACGTTTTTCCTCCGTTTGATTTTACCCTTAGCTATCAGTGCAACAGCAGCAGGTTGTAAACTTTTTATGTACAGTCTATGGTTGTAAACATACAGCTCCTACCATAGAGTTGACATGACCCGTCCTACACTGCCTCTGATTGGCTAATAATCACCAAGTAATTTGATTGGAGAGGCTAATATAGAGTATAACCATAACAGCAGTGGGGCTTTTAACTACGTGTATCACTCCGCTTTACAGGTGTTCTATTAACCGTTAATTGGCGTTACATTAACGGTCGTTATTATCTTAGATTGTAACAAACTTTGCAAAGATTTATATATTTCCAGAAATAACATTTGAATTAAATTATGCGTGGTCATCAGAAGAGGATGAGGGGAAGAAGTCTGGATACTTCAGCGCTCACCTGAGGTAACGTGTAGACGAAGTAGCAAGCTGTGTGCAGGTCAGGTCAATGTGTTGCTAGCAACAGACCAGTCCAGTTGCGGAACTATTTGTGTTGGCGTAGCCACATAAATGATGAAATAAACAAACAAATCACAATCTGTTGTTGCTTATTTAACTACTGTGGTGGCGCTTGTAGAACTGTTGTGTAAAAGCAATATCACACTAGAGGTGGTGGCGTACTGAATATTAGCACGGCTGTGATTGTCTTCGGTACTGCGGCCTCGTATCTATGACCGAATCACAGCCGTGCTGATATTCAGTACGCCACTCCCTCTCGCGTAATATTGCTTTTGTCTTTGCTGGTTGGATTGGTAAGGTTTAGGCATGAGGAGTGAGAATGGTTAGAGACAGCGTAAGAAGTTATTAAGAGTAAAACTGGTCAGCACTATATAAAAAAAAAAAGAAAAAAAAAAGTATGCTCTCGCCACTAGGCGGCCTACTTCCCGCGGCCATGGTTTTGGTTTTAACATAAAAACCTCAACGTTTTATTGTTTTGAGTTTTTTTTTACAGCCACTGTTCTGTTACTTGCCCTGCAAATGGTTAATACAGTTATGGCTCTCAATGCAAAGCTTAAAGCACTACAGAGAAAATAAAATGTAGTGTTCAGTCTCACTGCTCACATCAACACACTTCCCAGCCACAGCAGGCAGCTTTTTAAAGGTTCCATATTTTGCATCTTATTGTGCTTTGATATCCATATGAAGATATATTTGTGATTTTAAGATCCAAAAACTACCTCAATGTAGTTTTACATCCTCTCTCTCAAGCTTCTCTATGGAGCTCTAGTAACAGCAGGTTGGTGAGCTGATTTTGTTGTTTTGCCTCCGCACCAGCGACAGCCAGGGCCGGAGCCATATTGTTTTCGGATTGTCCGTCCGTCTGTCCATCACATTCTCGTGGACACGATATGTCAGTAACACCTTGACTGAACTCTTCAAATTTGGTGCAAACATTCACTTGGACTCAAGGATGAACTGATTAGATTTTGGTGGCTAAAGGTCAAAGGTCAAATATAAGGATCATGACCTCACAAAACATGATTTTTGCCTTGTGAATGCAGTATCTCCATTAGGCCTTCAGGGAATCCCTTCAAATTTTGCACAAATGTCCACTTAGACTTCGATTTAGGATGAACTCATTAGATTTTGGTGGTCAAAGGTCAAAAGTCAAGGTCAGTGTGACCTCACAAAACACTTTTTAGCCATTACTCAAGACTTAACACAGGAATTATGACAAAATTTCACACAAATGGTTAATATTTTATATGACTCTGGATAAACAGGTTGGCGGAGGCATACAACCACGAGGAGGTGATTCTAGTTTTGGTTTGGTGACAAAGATGTTGCTCACATATTGTGTTAAGAATTAATCTGACAATGACAGCCCATCCTGGTAGAGAACATGCAGCCTGCTAAATATGAATGAGAGTTTGTGAGTGAGTTATAAGCCAGGTCTATTAGCTGCTTCAGTCTCATTTGTGCTGTTGTGTCATCATGTCAAGAAACAGGAACTATACTGACCCGAGGGCATGTGCTCAGTGGGCGGACAGATGATCTGTTTTATGTAATGGTGGTGTATTAAAAAAAGTCCATCCAACTAGTCCAATAACACTAGATACAGATAAGCTGCGCCTGTGCATGTGGTATGCAGGTCTAGTCACATCCTTTCTGTACTACCGGTCACACTGAGCTTACCCATCACTTCCCCCATGGTCTCATTCGTCTACTGTAAATACACTATACTGTCATAATTAACTAGACAACACTGACACGTCAAGTAATCTAATGTAAAAGCTTGAAGTCAGTGAAATTCTAATGGTTTGTGTGTTCCAGTTGTCGAGATGTGAGCGATGTCGCTGCGAGGCCAACAGAGAGGTGTACTGCAGCATTTCAGACTGCCCCGCCCCTCACTGCGTCAACCCCACCTACGAACCCAACCACTGCTGCCCGATCTGTAAGACGGGTAAGTCTCAGTCACTGCTTTCTTTCTGTCAGTCAAACACTTTGGTCTGTGACTGGGTATCACTGTCACTAATTTCAGGATGTCCATTATATTTGTTTTTTATGGTCCCTAGAAAACAACTAATAGTTTTTCACCCTTTTTGTGTATGTGTTGTGACTTGTTATTACTATATTCATGGTGTTTGAAAACCAGGAGCCCACTGTACAGTTCTTGTGGAGTCCGACAGCTTCATGGGAACCAACAAATTTAAAAGGCTATTTGAGGGTTAACACTTGGTTTAAGGGTTAGGGTAAGGCATTTAGTTGTGATGGTTAAGTGTTGGGGTAAGGGGCTGGGAAATG